>NC_056716.1:4217567-4517567 GCF_018831695.1 Puntigrus tetrazona
CTTTTGCTCAGGCTGTTGCTCGTTACTGTTGTTTTTATACAGTCATAACAGACTGTTTTCCACATTAATCGCCTTCACACGTACTCTCGCAAAATTAAGACGTCTTAATGTCTTTCTGATGTTTATATAATGGGTTATGAGATTAGTTTTGTCCGAAAAATGCATTCATGCATTCAGTTACAGTTTAGGAATCACCTTGAAATGAATGATTAAAGGGAAAGTGTAGTTATATCATTATAATTATTATAGTTATATAGTGCAATGTACAAAATAAAATTACTTAAATATAAAGTAAATGTAAAAAATGCTGGGTGTGTTTTATGCTTTTATAATATGTACATTTATTATTTAAATTATTAAAATTTATATATATATATATATATATATATATATATATATATATATATATATATATATATATATATATATATATATATATAAAACCTTATTCCCTCTTTTTCTCAGGCAGTCGCGAGGCCGCCTTTGTCTATGCCATTTCCTCAGCAGGTATGGTCTACACCTTGACCAGGGCCTGCAGTCAAGGTGAACTAGAAAACTGCTCCTGCGACCCTGGAAAAAAGGGCTCTTCTCGAGATGCCAAGGGAGCTTTCGACTGGGGTGGCTGCAGCGATCACGTTGACCATGCGATCAAGTTCACTCAGGTCTTCATAGACGCCAAGGAGAGGAAGGAGAGAGATGCACGAGCGCTCATGAACTTGCACAACAACCGTGCAGGGAGGAAGGTAACAACGCAGACAGCTGTTGAGACACATATTGAGAAATGAAAGCTCGACAAATAATGAGCCACGACAATTGCATGGCTCACACGATCAGAGACTAGTCAGTGGTTTACTCCAGACACCGTCTCTTTTTTGATTCACAGGCGGTGAAGCGCTTTATGAACCTTGAGTGTAAGTGTCATGGTGTCAGTGGCTCGTGCAATGTACGAACCTGCTGGTTAGCCATGGCAGACTTCAGGCAGACCGGTGACTATCTCCGCAAAAAGTACAACAATGCCATTCAGGTGGTGATGAACCAGTATGGAACCGGCTTCACTAGTGCCTACAGGATGTTCAAGAGGCCTACCAAAACTGACCTTGTCTATTTTGAAGACTCACCTGACTACTGTATATGGGACCATGATTCTGGTAAGTGTGCTGAGGGAAACCTTAACCTTAAAATTATATTTTGCCCCTATCTAGATGTTTTAAATAATTTTTATTTCATAAATGTGGTCCAAAACAACACTGGTAAGTGTGCTAAGGGAAACCTTAAAGGAATAGTTCGCCCAAAATTGAAAATTCTCTCATCATTTACTCACCCTCATGTCATTCCAAACCTGTATGAGGCTCTTTTTAATGTTGAACATAAAAAATATTTTAAAGAACCAAGAAGTTGATGGTCCCCATTGGCTTCCATAGTAGGGAAAGAAATACTATGGATATTAATGGGGGTTAACAACTGTTTAATTACCATCATTCCTCAAAATATCATCTTTTATGTTCTCATACGGGTTTGGAATGACATAAGGGTGAGTAAATGATGTTATAAATGTTAACTTAAATAGGCAATTGACCATTAAAATGATGAACAAAGAAAAAGCTTTTTTAAAGATTTGGTCCAAAACAACACTAAAACCAACTGACTTTCCAAATATTGTCTTTTTGTGTCCTGCATACGAAAGTAAGTAATACAGTTATGAGTAAATGATAACAGAAATTTGTATTTTTCAGGTGAACAATCCCTTTATTTGCATTACCTCATAAGGTGAATTAAGTTGATGAATCAAAGCTGTAGTGCTCCATCATGTTTCATAACGCACTGTTTGTGTTTCCACCCTGCTCCCACACTCCGCTCAAAATCAGCAGGCATTAGTCTTTGCCCCCAAACACAGTTGTAATCAGAGGACGTGAGCTATTTAGCTGGTTATTACATACACAATAGTCATAACCCAATCCTGTAACCCGAATGCCGGCAAAGATTCCCTCCCTAAGGCAGAGGTTTATCTCTTTTTACCTTTCTGTGTGTGTGTGTGTACGTACTGAATAACACCAGGTGTACCTATGAGGGAAGCAGTAAGGGAGGGGGTGCCTGTCAGACTGCAGATGATCCCTGCTATCAGGTGACGCTGTGTTTAGACACATTACCACAGTTTTGTGGGCAGAACGGGAGCTGAAATTTAATCCCTATGCGCAAATGCTATAAATCACTGCCTTCCACGGCGGCACCTCTATATTTTCTGCCTAAAACTGGCAGGAATATTTAGAGAGGTAGGTCATGTCTCTTTTAAGTGCCCTGAGTTGTACGTCAGTCCCCACTTTAGGTATTTATTATTTATTGTATGTAAATTTAGAAAGATCTTACAAGCTAAATGGCTAGTCCATCCGAAAACTGTTTCTACGAAATACAAAAAAAAAGCACAAAACTGTTTTTGTTCATACAACGGAAGTCAATGGGGTTCAAAAATCACTTGACCTCACTGACTTTTATTCTATGGATGAAAAAATCTGGATAACAGTTAAAGGGCTATTTAATCCCGAAATGAAAATCGTCATTTTGTTTCAAACCTGTATGATTTTTTTCATTTTTGTTCATACAATGGAAGTCAATGGGGTAAAATCACCGGACCTCACTGACTTTAATTATGTGTGAAAAATGGCAAATTCATGCAAAAATGAAAATAATGTCGTTCTAAACCTATATGGCTTGTTTTTTTCTGCGGATTGCAAAAAATATGAAAAAATATTATTTGGTCATACAAAGAACACCAAGCCAAAACAACACTGGACCTTACTGGGCAATATTGATATCATTATATAGACAAAAAAAGTCTGCATCTGAAATCATATGCTCTCAATCAAAATCTGACAGTGCTTTCATTGTCAAGTAACCCAGCTTTTCGCGTTTTGCTTCACTGCTATTCACAAATCCTCTCATGTGGCTTCATGGGATAGTAAAATGTCCATCAGATGTGCACTTCCGCAATCTCGCCAGAAGCAATAAGTCATCTGGGTATTGTATGAATAGTGTAAGTCTGGAAACAAACGTTTTTGGCTAATATATATTAGGAAGTACGCGATTTCGGGTGCAGCCTGAGATCTTCTCAGAAGAAAGTCATACGAGTAGCATGACTGAATATTCATTTTTGCTTTAACAATACCCTCACGCTCTAATAATGTTTTCAAATCCGGTCAATTTTTTCTCATCAGCTCTGAAGGAACATTCAAAAAAAAAAAAAAAAACAGAGACCACCATATTTTAGCGTCGACCTCTGCAGCGTGGTGGTTTGTGAGAAACTCTCTTGGCCCGGCAGTCTGTTTGATGTCAGTTTTAGGAGACATAGACTATACCTCCACTGCATAAGTGTGAAATCAATTACCAGCTCTCACCATGGTCACACATGTTAAACTCATCTCTTGGCAACCCCTCATCTTAATTCAATAAGCAGATGCATGCTCAGGTAAAGACTGCCCATGATGTAAACGATATGAGCCCAGCATACCAGCCTGATGAACTGCTGTGGGGGGGAGTGGCTGTGTCATGCCCAGACACATGCCTGCTTACTCGCAATTGAGTTCAATAGACCAGCGGTGACATACCAATGCTGGCGCTACTGGTACAATGAAGTGTTTTGCAGTTCCGTGTGAGACTGTCCTCACCTTAAAATCGTAAAAATTTTAAAACCTTCGTAAGATTGGTTAAGGCTCAAGAAATAAACACGGTTGTTTGTATAGTGCTGAGTGTTAATCGGCACTGAAGGGATCTTTCTAAAAAAAAAAAAAAAAAAAAAAAAAAAAAAAAAAGGCTGCAGATCGTCACTCGGAGGGAGCATGAAAGCAAGGGGTTTATACAAGGTCTTTAGCAATTTCTGTATCAGCAACAATCAGCGACGCGTCAGCCTCGAAGAGGGCGGGGTTGTCGAGATTAGAGCCGTTGAAATGAGTACGTGATGAAGACCCGGAGCAATGCTTGATAGCTTCTATCATCAGTCCCTCATCTGACCAAGGACCAAGCGGTCATCCTTTTACATGGTGCCGACAAACCCAGCCTCTTCAAGACAGCGCTGTCTGGACACTATCAGACATCTGCCAGGCGCACACATGACTATTCAGTCGAGGTCCACTTGCTTCAGGAATTCGTTCAAATATTCACTACATTAATAGATTTCAGCAGTGAAACGTGTAACTGTTTTTGCATAATAGCTATTTTTACTTGCCCTTCTTATATTTTTTTACTAGCCTTATTACTTAATACAAGCGAATTTTACATTTCTATATTGGGCAATGCATTTTTTTTTAGATTATTTAAAATTATTTATTTTATAGATAGATTGCAAAATTTTATATCAAAATAAACCTAAATTCTTTTTGGAATTCAGTTAAGTCATTTTAATTAAATATAAAATACAAAATAATACTAAATTAGTAATAAGTATTTTATTTATACATGCGTATAAATTATTTGAAATGTTACACAAAATTGTGTACATAATCTCAGTATGTTTTTTTTCCTGAAAGCACAGGTCTGAATATGCTACACAATTTTGCTTTTTAACTGAATTTATTTATTTTTTTCATATTTTGAGTGAAAATGGGACAAAAATACTGAAAATGTTCAAACTAAATGAGTAGTGTGTGTGTGTGTGTGTGTGTAAAGACTGTGAGAAAACATTGTTGCTTTTGTCTGGTGTGATATTTTGCAATCTTTTTCCTTTATGATTTTGTTCTGTACAAAAAGTGTTGTTACTTTTCAAAAAGCTGGAAATTATACAGCTATAATGTAACTGTAAACTCATAAACACTGAAAAAAACCTAATTAATATGCGTTTCAAAAAGGTTTTTTTAGCTTTATTTTGGAAAATTTTTACTGATGGTCATTTTTGCAATTACAGTCAAACCTTCTCATGTCGTCTAGCTTATCCTTTAGGTTACTTTAAATCATTTAGCGATTTCATCACTGCCCAGGACCAAAACAGTGAGACCTTTAACATGTTTGATGTTTCATATCGCTAAATTCTGTGATGTCTCATTCATATTGTTGCTTTATTGCAGGTTCTGTGGGCACAGGTGGGCGAGTGTGCAACCGTACGTCGCGTGGGGCAGACAGCTGTGAGGTCATGTGTTGTGGGCGGGGCTATGACACGTCACGCGTGAGCCGCACCACCAAGTGTGAGTGCAAGTTCCACTGGTGTTGTGCTGTTCACTGCAGGGACTGCCAAGAGGAGGTAGATGTGCATACCTGCAAAACCCAGTCATGACCCCACCACCCCTGCACTTCGGTTACCTTCCAGAGTAAAGATCCCATCTCAAACCTTTGACATTGTAAACTGCTTTTCTGTTGCAAATTAGATCAAACACAGATGACCGGCAACTTTAAACCTATGCAGATTTGTCGCATCACAACTTTTTGAAGTCTTGTGTAGTTTTACTTGCTGTTTTTCTCCCATCGTAACACTCATATTTATTACAGCTTTGGAATGTTTATCTTTAATGTATTTCATATTTTGAACTGTAAATACAAACTCTATGTAATTTAAAATAAAACGTATGTTATGTCGAATAGTTGTTCGTAGAAGTTTGTTCTCCTATTTTGCAGTAAAGATCAGAAACTAGACTGAGTAAACTATTATTTTCAAAAGCGCTTTTTGTGTCTGAAGAATATTCAGTTAGTATAAAGGCAACCAATTTTTCTTTATGATTCATTCCTTCGGTGGCTCCAGATAAGACCCAGGTTATATTAGACATATTATTGTTATTATGCAATATTTGTACAGATGGAGGTGAATCAAACAATGAATCAAGAAATAAATTAAAACAGGGAAATATTAACAACAGAAAAACGCCACCCTGACCAAAAATAAAAAAGGCTCAGTGCTGACACCCTCAGGACATTTCAAATACCTGGTTTCTCCATAATCTAAAGTTATTAACATAAAACAAATGATAAACATAAAATTATTTTCACATATATTTGTGCTTTTACCCTGAAGCTTTAACAATCCATTGTTTCAAAAGACTTCAACTTAAAAAGAAAACGATCCTGTATTCCTCAACATTATTGTTTTAATACATGGATGTGTGATTGTTTTTTTTTTTAATTCCCCAAAAAGAGATTTATATAAAATGTAGTTAAAATGTTGTCTAACTATGCAATATATTTGCATATGTATATACATAATATCTAATCTTTTAAAGATTTTTCTTTGATATAAAAAATGGTCTTTTTTTGTATTTGTGAATTTGATATGATAGTACATTTTTATGAATGTTACTTTTCTGGTTAAAAAACAAGTGAACAAAAAAAAGGTTCAGGTCTTGCACCATTTGAGGGCAGCAAATACAGTAAAATGGCATGTGCACACGTGACTGGATTGTATTACGTTTTCATATGGGGAACATATTAGATTTCATATTCATGTGTACAATTCATTTTATTAAAAAATGTTTTTGGCAAGTAAGAGAAGGCCTTTATCTTGAAGACTAAAAACGCTGACTGACATCAATGCAATGCAATTCAACATTAGTAACTCATAAAAATGTGAACGTGAAATTCATTCATTTCATTTTGGCTTCATAATTTTTGGTAAAAAGCTACATGTTTTTAGCATTCTACCAAAGTAGTGACATGTTTAAATATGTATGAAACACGTACTGGCCAAGCATTTTATTCTATTAGAATCTCCACCATATTAGTTTCATATTCCACAGTCTATAAAAACCTAACAGGGTGGAAAATTTTGAGCTAAATAAGCTGTAGTTTTTTCATAAACATTTAGCTCTCTGACCTTCTACAGATAAACATAACGTTTATAACTATGTCAAATTTGTTCGGACAGACATTCTCCATAATTTAGCCTAACAGGGTGTAACTTTATGAGTGGCACAAGCAGGAGAACATTTCAAAAACTTAAAAAAAAGGTATAGGTGAAAGGTGACATTCACCTCCCTTTGTACAGTTAAATTACAGCGGAAAAGAAATAATTTCACTTCTTGAAAATGATCTCAAATGAATTGCAGTTTATTTTGGAAGGCGAGAAAGTACATCCTAACAGGGTGGAAATGAGTTCAGGGACATGGTAAATTATGAAAATTGTACAAAAATAAATATACTTTCACATGATTTATATGTATGAGTAGATGAATTTTAGCCAAGTCCGTAATAATTTAAAAACGTTTTGAGGTTTTTATCATTGCATGTTTTTTTGTTTCTTGATTATTTTTCACTGAGGGTCACGTAATTATTACTTTCATTTATAATTTATGTAGTTTAGTCAAGCAATAACAGTGTGTTGATTCTAATGATTCGAAAAGAACAGGTTCATAAGAGTCATTTGTACGTGAATCGAACAAATCGCGATGCGTGAGTTCCCAAAAAGAATCGACACATACGAACAATTCTTGCGCGTCCGTTCGAGAGCTGATGAACGGATGAACAAGTATCCCTTCACCGTTGCCTACTTTATCCTTGACCTTCTCGTTTCCACCTCCTCGCGCGTCCTGCGTCACAGTAGAAGGAATACAATCGAGGCGGAGCAGCGCGCTCGGCTTCGTCCTCCCGCACACGCGCAGCATGGCCACCACGCAAGCGCACGTCTGAACGGTTAGCCATCCCACAGGCAAAGCGGTTATATAGTTAACTGTGAAAGAAACCGGGTGAGCACCCTCTGAGCGAACAAAATTATCCCTGGCGCAGAGGTACGACCCGTTCGAGTTAAGTCGCGGCGTGTTCACGTTAAATGGATAGCATGTTATGTTATAAGTGACACTGTCAGGTTATGTTTAAACTTTAGCGGCTAGCTGCTCGCTCTGGCATGTGAGTAGGTGTGGCGAGCACGCGGAGAGGTTCGGTGGGTGTCCGCGTGCGCTGCATTGTACACCGTGTTCTATTAAACGTGGTGGACTTCTTTAGTGCAAATATCTCACGTCACTTTCGGGACGTTTGCCAGGAGAAGTGCGCTTCGCAGCGTTATAGGAACTGTCCGGTATTGAAACGGTCAAGAGACAAACTTGAGCAACTTTCGAGTTGGGTGTCTTGCGGCGTTGCACGCATGGAAAGAATTCACACATCAGTCAAGGAGTTTGTGAAATAATCTTACGTAACCGTTTTACTTACCTCTGTATTTCTGTTTTAAACGGGCAGCTCATATGCAAGCTGCTGAGTTGAAATACTTTACCACTATTAGAAAGCTTGTGTCGAAGAAATAAAAGTTGCAATAAGTGGAATGAGGCTGTCAGTCACTAACTGCTAGCCTGCTATCTTTTTTTTTTTTTTATCTGCACAGGTGAAAGTCATTTTATTGAGGTTATATGTTTACATGCTTAATGCTTTTGTTTTTGTTAGGATGCCAGAAGTCCCTCAGGTTGTACAACTAACTTATGCCTTATAAAGTGTGTGTTTGTTCTAGGACTCGTGAACACTGTCATTTGGTCGTGCATGTCCCTGAGAGCCTGACGTTTCTATTCAATGGCTGCCTCTGGCTCCTCCACCACCGTGCCTGAAGGATTTCACTATGAGACCAAGTATGTCATTCTCAGCTACCTCAGCTTGCCCCCACCGACAAGATCAAGACCAAGACCCTCACAGATAGCGGAGGGTAAGGACTCGCACCCACAACTCAGTACGTCCAAACCCGCCTGGCAAGAAGGAGTTTAATATAATCTTAAAATAATGACACAGCTTTCAGTGATTTGCTTGTCTTGCTTGTACAGGAAAAAAGGAAGCAGCTGCGAATTGCAGTGCAAGCTTAGTGAGGCAAAAACCCGCACATTTTCTCTGTATATGGAAATAGTCGTGTTTTATGCAATCCAGAAAGTAATGAAACTGATGAAAAGTTTTAAAAGTATTAAAAAGTCACTTTCCAATTCTAATGTCATAAAAAAGAATTCTCGCCAATTTCTAAGCGAATTTCTTAGCATCCATTTAATTAACTGACATTACCCACACTGTTGTATATGTTCACTGTGCTATCTAGATAGTCGACTTCGTGATGATTCTAGATGCTGTTTTAATTGTGTAAAATATATGCACTATGCATCAAATGGTGAGATACACAAGTAAACATGACAGTTGGAGAAACAATGTAGATGTTGTGGGGAAAAAATAAAACGACTCAACAGCAATAGGTCTCTCCACTTCTTAGACTTTCCATAGAGCTTCTTTGCAGAGACCCCACCATTACAGTTCCAGTCTCTAGTCTAGTTTGTCTATAGTTACTGAGGTCACATTCCTCCTCCAGGAATCTCCATTTTGCCCTTGAACATGGGCTATAACTTAAAGTACCGTACACAGAGTGCCGTAACCAGTGTAATTTGATTGAAAAATGCCTGCAGGTATTTCCAGTTATGCATTAACAAATCCTTCCGACTGCATGTTTTCTTTATACTTATGTCGCAGTTTATATACAGTTGTCAAATTTGGTTCTGTTGATATCATTTGTTTTTGTGTCTGGTTCTCGCTTTGAACAGTCCATGGCTTTTCGTTTTGGGGAGACGTTGTAAGGTGGATACTTACGAATATTGACTTTCATTTTTTTTATTTAGTCCTTGTGGCGTTTAGAAGAGGTTGCATAGAGTTTGTCATTGACAGTTAGTTTGGTTGACTTGATTGCAGAGGATGGCATGGGATTAAGCTGCCTGTTGAAGATTTTGGAGCCTTGGGCATATCAGCGGTTCAATGAGGAATGTCCTGTGTCCTGCTCTGGTTTTCATTCAGTCAGCTTTGAAAGTAGCTTCTGATCCCTCTTTCCACTCGACCCGCTCTGCACTCTGACAGACTGTCATATGCAATCAGCGTTGGCTTGTTCACATGCCACTGTTCAGAGCGAAGTTCAGCCTGAACAAAACTGACCAAAGACCCGGCTTGGGAAGCGTCAGCGTGAGCTCCCATCAACTTTTGTAATGTTGTAAAAGGCTTTGTCTGCTTCACAGTCATTTTAAAATTTTTCCCTCTTTCTTACACATCTTTTTGTAGTCATTCACTGGGTCTCTGTGGTTGAGAGAGCTGAAAGCCTGGGCCTGCTCAAACACTAAATAATTCACCAGTGTATGAATGAATAGCGCCACAGAAAAGACAGTTGTATTAAAGCCGCTATATTACAGAATTGTTTCTAATAATAAAAGAAAATGTAAGTCACTTTAAGGAGTCAACTGTCACGTCATATTAGGAAGACTAGTTGTTGATCAAAATTCGATTATTGATCAGAAGGTGCTTTTTAATTTATATTATTATTATTTTTTTTTTATTAGGAAGACAAGTGCTCCTAATTATGAGAAGATGCTTTACACCATGTAATAGCAACAGTGCTAGTTTCTGTTGAATATGAAATAGATGCTAATATTTCATCTAAAATTCACAAAGTTTCTCTAATACATCCTGATTTGCAAAAGTCAGTCTCTGCTAATAATAAATATTGGATTGTTTAAGGGTTATTGAACTCCATTAGTGTATCTGGAAAATATATTTAAATCAACGTTCAAATAAGATTGCTTAAAAATTAAGATTGCTTGAAACAATGTAGCAAATATTTTTACTCAAATTCCAGTTGTTATTGTCTTTCACTAAGTATTTTGTCTGTGTAGATTTACAAATTAATAGTCAGTGAAGTTGAAGAATTTTTTTTTTTAAATGAAATTTAGTGAAGAATGCTAAAAATAAGAGAAATTATAATTATTCATATACAGTTATATATATAAAAAAAAAAACACAACTTTTTTTGTTATGATTCTATGCAGGAGAGAGCCATTCTACACAGGAAGTGGAAAGGGAGCGGAATAGCAGCCTGAAGAAAGAGATTGAGAATCAAATAAAGCAGCTGGAAGAGGAAATTGTGGCCTGTAAGATGTTTCTTGTTATAACACTGTATTGTTATGATAAACTAAATCTAAAATCTGGATCAAAGTCATCTGTCTCTTCTTTTTCTGCCTTAGCTTTTTCTAGGACTGGTTTTGATCAGCTCACATCCCCAGTGTTCAGTCCAGCCAATCCAGAAAGCTCCATAGAAGACAGTCTGGCAGTGCTGGGGGACCGCGTTTCACGGGACCTGGACACGCACCTGTCTTCCGCCACTCACACACTTCTGAGCAGGTCTTTTTAAATATCCAGGGAAAATTCCTGGACAGTTTTAGCAGTTGGGAAAAAGATCTAGTATCCTATTTGGCAGAGGTCTATGCCGGAAAAATGCATTGTATAAACAGCCTGCATGCATTATTATTATAAGTTGGCTTCAAATTAATTCATTTTTGACATTTCACTTAAATATTGACTAAAGCTTTCAACTTATGTTATGCTGATGTTTTCTGATAAACAAGCCGATTGAAATTAATGCAGAGGAATCTTCTCGTGCAGTGATTTGGACTTTGACCACTTCAGAGCAGTGGTGGAGGAGGTGTCCTCTCATGCTCAAGGAGGCTGGAGCAAGGTAATCCAAAAAACTCAGCACATAGTAGCACACAGAACACCCTGAAGGCATTGGGATTTTCACTGATTCGTGAATGTATCTGTCCTTCATTTCCTTCTGTTATCGTGTTTAGGTGTTGGTACCTTTAGTATTGTTACAAGCCCTGCAGAATGAGGGGCAGCCACTGGAAACTCTGCTACATTATGGCTTGCGCTACCTCGAGGAATTCCAAGCAGACTTCATTATTCAGCAGGGAGGATGGGTGAGTGACGTACTCTCTGGTGCTTGGATCTGGATTGTATACTGGCATTTATTTCTATCATTCCTTTTCTGGTGAAGCTGTGCTTTACGAGTAGGGATGCAGCGATTAACTCGGTTTCGCGGTTAACTTAACTTTGAAACATCACGGTTAACAGTAAAGGTTCAAATAAACCGAGTGTGCACTAGCGGTGCACCATATAATGAGTTGCTTAGAGACACGGACAACCGAGGCTACTGTAGCATTATTAACTGTGACAGAGTGACCAAACAGCACTCCTTTTTTTTCAAGAATATGAATATTAGTTGTATTATTACTCAGTTATTACTCAGGTGTGTGTGTGTGTATATATATATATATGTATGTATGTATGTATATATATGCAGCCTCCAGTCCTGTCTCCCTGGTTGAGAAAAAGTGCCTTTAAGACGTTTCACTGAGTTTATCAAAACTGCTGTCAGGAGAGGGAGCCAGAGCTGTGCTCATGATTTCAACCTAATTTAGCTGCTGCTGGATAATGCTAGTACAGTTTTCACAACACACACAGTGTTGCCCAGCAGTATTTGTTTTATTGTAGATGTTTTGTTCAAATTATGCAGAACTTTTTGGATAACAAAAATTGTCCATAAAGTCTTTGAGGTTTTTTTAAACACATTATGTGTCTGTGAAAGCTGAGACTGATAACTCTCACCTTTATGGACAATTCTGACTTTATGATGCCTCTGTTAAGCCGTGGTGATCGTTTGACAGACTCTTTTGTACTTCATATTTAAGGTCATAATAAAAAATGACTCTTTAACTTTAATGTTTTGCATAGTGCGCACACTCATTCCCATTCATCTTATCAAAATGTAATTGTATGTAATTTGATAGTTCAAACTCAAGATTGTTCATTTCGGAAGGCTATCGTACCCTCATGCAAATATTTTATGAGAACAGCTCTTCACTTCGGTCTGATCATGGGGAAGGTCTTGTTTGTTTATAATGTCCTATTTAGGTCACACTGTATCTCAGATGAGGGCCGTCCGTATGAAAGACTCGGTTCATGCGTTCTGCGTGCGAGCTGAAGAACTCAGTCAGAAGGATTAATTTAATTAGTGCACCGTTGACACTGACACAGGGAGGAGGGAAGACCATTGTTTTATACTGCTCGCTCAGTACAGGAGCGCATTCCAGCGATGGAGCGAGAGCTTTGGCATAGATGATACGGGATAAGCATCTGTGAGAGTTTGAATGTAAGCTGGGAGGAGTCTGACGAGAAGGAGGAGACAGTGTGCAAACAAACCTGCCCAGCAGTTCCAGCCCTATTACACTGACAGCAACCTTTATACTGTCTATACTTTCTGTCCGCCACTCATTCACTTCATTTCTTTGTGGTCACTGCTGGAGTTCTGCGCACTTAGGAAGCGAACACAGGCAGGTAGGACAACTTGCTTTCTTCAAGGTGTCGGGATCAGATTATCATCTTGTGGTCTATTAGCACAAAATATTATTATTGTTATGGATTTAGGTCTTTTTGACTTCTTCTTTGATCTGCATTACAAAATGGATAATAAAATAGCAAACACAAGGACACGCACAAGGTTTAATTCTACAGTCCGTAAAATAGGCCAGTCTGTAAATATTTCATTTAATGTTTGACCTGTTTTAGTGTACAAATGAGTGCAGTTGGATTGACTCAGATTTTTATATATATATGATATAATTGTGAGTAATTGTTTTTTTTTTTTTTTTTTTTTTTTTTTTTTACCTTTGCGGAAGCACAAATAGAAGACAAAATAAGGCCTTGTACGAGAAGCAATGAATTGAAAAGTAAATTGTTTGCTAAGGCATTCATGCATAAATTGTTGAACCAGTATAGTGTGACAATTCATGTATGATGGATTTTAATGCATGATTATGCTGAAAAAAAAAATAATAATAATGAACGAGACCCAAAGCCAGTGACATGCATGAGAAGGAATCTGTCTGTGTGTTTATTCTGCAAAACCCAGCGAGAAGCCATTTTGAAAACCAAAATGCAGCAATGAGATGTTCCCGCTGAATCATGCTGTCTGCTCTGATCATGACAAACTCCTGTAGGTCAAGGGAAAGCTTTCGGGGGGGGTAACAAAAACCCAGTGTGTGCGACGTGTGGGACATTTTGCCTGTAAGTTACCCCACCCTGGCAGTTCTGTACGTAACGCAGCTTTGACCTTTTTCAAGGTGTCTGTGTCACATGGCACAGCAAATATTCTTGAGATGGCTTGATGTGATGTAATTTGACTCCTGTTGTACCGGTACAGACAAACCGCTACCAAAGCAGTGTGCCTCTGTCTGTATATCAGTATGTGCTGAGAGCGGAGCTCAAGCCACATCAGGTCGCATCACCCGGCCTCTTATGTAACTACATTTTACAGGCGATGCACTGCTCTCATCACACAAACAGAGGCCATACGCCACCCCCACACACTCCAGAGATGAAGAACAGAAATAAATCTGATAAATCCTCCTATGAATCAGCTGGAGCAAGGCTGTCCCAGTTTGACTGCCTCCAAACTATTCACGGTGCTAGTTGAAATGGCGACTTGTATGCTTGACATCCTTTGGGAGATTGGTAGAATCTTTCGCCTAAGCGGCCTTTTGAATGGTTTGAACGTAGTTTAATAATAAAAGGTATTTGCTCACGTACGTTTAGGGTATGTTTAGACGTTTTAAAAGGAGGGAATGTTAACACATCATGAGTCAAGCTGATGCTCTGTTAATGAATGAGCAGGGTTATGTGGAGAGTTCTCATCAGTAGGTTGCTTGATGCAGTGGGCAAACTGGTCTTCTTATCAGCAGACGCAGTTCAGCATTTACAGGCAAATGGTACAGTATGGGGAAATCCACGTATGGTGCTGATATGTTTATCTTTGGAGTAGATGCCTTAACAGAAACTGCCTTACAAGAGTGTCAAAGGAAGTATATGTGGTCTAAAATGTGTGGTCTTTCTATACTGATTCTGATGCAATATGAAAACAAAAATTAAATGTATGAAATAAGAAACTTATTTCAATGGCGTAAAATCTCATTGACCTACATTTTATTGAACTGTACTAGCATGTTTATTATACCCAGTTCTCATACTTGTTGGTAGCACAATATTTTCAAATGGTTACCACTCAACAGGTTGTATGCTCTGTACCTCACGCCATCTTCAATATTGATTTCTTTTTTTGAATGTGAAAGCATTTGTGTTTAGCAAGCGTGTGTGAGTTTTTGTCTTTAGGTAAGGGTGGAGTGGTGTTTAGGCAGCCAAAGATCACCTAAAAGAACACGCCTTGCAGCATGTCTTCATTTTTAGACGGTCTTTGGATAGGAAAACAAGCCTAATCTTGCAGGAAACCACTATTTTACCGTTTCAAAAAGGAATTGTCAATTTGGAATATGTACATAGGGTTTTTGTTATTTTAAGCTTACTTTATAACCTAACTAATTGATGCTGGATTTTTTTTTGTAGAGCCAAGTAGAGTGTAACATTGAAAAGTATTCAAGGAGAAAGCTTGGATTTCACAGTAATTTTTAATCATCTTAAAAATAAGTCAAAATTATGAGAGCAAATGCAATTAATGCCAGCTCAATCCATCTATTTTTCTGTGAAGGCATCACATCTATATAAATAGATGTCTTTACTTGCCACAAATTATTTTTTGTATTACTTTCATTAGAATGATGGTGTTTGCACTAGTAAATCAAGTATATGTGCATTGCTACACAGCACATTATTTATTATACACTGCCGTTTGAAGGTTTGAGGCTGGTACAATTTTTATTTACTTAACATAAATGAAAAATATTTCTTTGCTAACATAACCTGTTTGTTGTGTTTTAAGATGCAGGTTGAAGATTTGAAATTAAATTTGTCTTCATATATAGTTATTTATTTGGTATGGTTTCCTAGTTATTTTTTGGGTTACATATGATGGTTATCTTTATATGACTTTAATATATAAGGCACTGTCATACTATACTGGTTGTGTGCTTATGCTCTTGTCTCTGTTGGCCATTAGAGGTTAATCCAGATGCTGGGGTCTAATGTGTTTTTTGAAAGCATTCATGTGAGGCAGGATTACATGTGAAACTAGATGCACGTGCACAGTGGTGGATTACTGAAATTTAAGACTAGAAAAGGCACAGGGAGCAGAACGGTGTCCTTTTAAGATGAGTAAGCAAGGGGCAGTATTAATGCAAATGAGCACAAAGTGACATTTACTGACAATGCGTTCAAATAGGCTCATTTTGCATGCTTGACCTAGTTATGGTAGACATTTAGAGCCCTGTGTATATGCAGACACCCCAGCTGTATTGCGATGTCATCATGTGGTTGACAGAGGAAGATAAAGTCATGACTCTAGATAGGGACAGTATAGTGAATACAGATGAGAGCGGGTTGCTCTGGCCTCAAAGACCTCCCTTATTTTGAAAGTTGCCATCAGGTCTGTATTTGTGTATTTTAAAGAAGCTTCATTCAAGTAATTTTAGAAACATATGAACTTGCTGTATTTTTTTTTTTGTCTCTGGTCTTTTTTTTTTTATAGTTTTTGCACAAGAACCAGGAGAACTGAATAAATATACTCGAATGCAGCTAGTAAGCTAACATCATATTCAGTTAATAGCCGTCCATCATTGATACATTGCATTTTAAAGTTGATCTTGTTTAGTCAACTATGAAGTAGAAAGAATTTATTATAGCTGTATTACTCTCACACTCCACAGGGTGGCAAAGTAATTCAGTAAAAAATGTTGATGATTCAAAACATTACACTCAAAGTAGCATTTATTTGATTAAATACAATAAAAATATTGTAAAATGTTCTTAGAATTTAAAACAAATATTTTACAATGTAAAATAAAAATAAATTATTATTATTATTATTAAAGGTATTATTATTATTATGATAGTATTTATTGGTGATGGCAAATATTTTTAATTAGTGTTTCTTTACAGTACTTTCATTTTGATCAATTTATCCTTATACTTTTGAATGGTAGAGGAAAAACACACACATATATATATATATATAATTTTGGTGTTTAAGACTATAAATGTTTCTGAAATATAAATAAAATTCATTTGATTAATTCTTTTCTAGGTCTTTTGTATACCTCTTGCTTTTAAGAGCACATTTTTGGGTTCAGTTATGTTGAACTCGATGAGAACGGTTTGCAGACACAGTCAGAAAGACCATATAAAGAAATGCACAGTTAAAAGCAAAAAACAAGCATGTTACATGTTTTTGTTGTGGTGGCAAATAGACAATTGGAGTAATCACGAAAAAGGAAATGCGTACATTGACTTACCACAATTTTAAATTGAAATGCATAACATTTTTTTATGACTCAAACCTTGCTAAAACGGTTATGTTTTGCGTCATAAGCTCAGCATCTCAGAACCCACCATAATACAGAACTTATTTAAACCCACCTGAAGCACCTAATTGAGCTCTTCTGGATTGCTTAAAAATACATAAGCGAGTGTTTAAAATGAACTTTGCAGGATAGTGAGTCCTTCATTGAAACATTTTTTACCATTTCTAGAAGAATATTTGTATTTGGAATTAAAAATAATTAACGGCCCAACTGATGGATATTCCCACTTCTTATATTACAGGGCACTGTGTTCAGCCTGGATGAAGCTGAGGACCCTGGTGTGATCATAGCTGAGGACAGTAACGACATCTACATCCTGTCAGGTGAACAGGCCTCAGATCAGCTGAGCCCTCCTGCTTCACTACTGACTCTTGGAGATAGCAGTGGGCCAGCTTCCTGGCAGACAGAGAGTCTCCCTGTGTCTCTGACAGGACACGAGTCTTGGGCGCAGGTTGGCATGATGGACCCGGAAGACGCCAAGAGTCTGGACAGCGCAGAGGGAGTGGCGTTAGTCGAGGAGCAAAGTGAGAACAACTCTTCAAACTCTGACATTGTCCACGTGGAGCGTGAAGATGCTGAACTTCTAGAAGAAGTCGGGGAGACAGTGGAGGAAGCGGAGCTGCAGAGTAGCGTTCTTAGCGTGCTGGGCAGTGAGAGTGAACTCGCTGCTGTCCGAGAAGAAGCGCCAACCACAGAGCCAGTGCAGACCGAAACGGAGCCGACCGTGGAAGAGATCCTTCCACCTCCAGCTTCAGAACAAGAGCTCCCAGCCTCCCCTGCTGCTGCTGCCGCCGCCGCCTCGTTCCCCGTGCCTGAGCCTGAACTTCAGTCTCAGCCTGTCCCAGCTCCTGTGGAGCCACAATCATCCCCCCCGCCTGATCTAGAACACGAAGTGGTCCAAGCAATCCTGGACCAGGAGGTACTTCCAGAGGTGGATCTGAAGGTCTCCTCCACGGCCCACGAGCTCCCTTTCCAGACCCCTTCTGAGGTGCAGACGAAGTCAGTGCCACATCCCGAGTCCTCTGACCTCCCTGTGCTGCTATACGGCGGTGCTGCCCTGGTGGCCATCGCTGCAGTATTGGCCTTTGGAGCGCTGGCCTACAGGAAGAAATAGTCCATGACCTCACTCTCTTTTGCCCTGACGGAAGCCCTGTGGGTCACAGTGCGGCCACAAGCTGCACTTTATGGGAAAACTACTCCTCTTATGTGTCATACCATTTTATTTTCTGTTCCCGTCGCTTTTATTTGTTGGCTTAGTCCAGCTTTATGACCGGAGAGGATCTTACAGGTGAAGTCAGGTTTCTTTTGTGCTGTATTAGTAAACATAGTAGCGATTGGTTCACTAGGCTGTGACCTAGGTTCCTGGTTCCAAAGTGAACATCGAGGCTTCCGGTTCAGTAGTCGTTCATTTGTGTTAGTGAAGCATGTTTATTGTCATATATAAATATTTGATTTAATGAAGTTAGGTTTGATTTTTAAACACAAGCTTGTGTGAGTGCATGATTATGATTTTATCTTATCAGACATGAAATATTAAAGTGCAAATCTTCGGAATGGATTGTGACCGATATTGTCCCAAAATATATCAGTACTTGTACAGATTACTCGCAACAAACAAAAGCAAAGTATCCATGCATTCTGGATTTAGACATTCGTATTACCATCTTCAGTATATATTTTGTATGTATACTTTTGTATGAATTTCCCCTTTTAAAAGCTAAAAGTACAAGCCTAGGTCACAGCCTCAATTGGGAAACCCCGTCAGTTTGAAAGACATCTTGTTCAAGGGATTGTCATTGTGAACATTTGTTCTGTTAGGTATAAAACATGTTTGTATAAACTCATGAAAATACTACACCAGCACAGTCAATATTGCCATGGCGACAGGGCACCATTGACTGAATTTATCTCAGCATCAGGAAGTGGAAGATATTGCTAGATGAAAAGTCATTTAGTTTTCTAATGATGTTTCTAAGCGTACATTTTGTAATTAATTGTCCCTAATTCTGGGTCAGAAGCAATTTCAATAAAATCTTGTGAAATATTGAGAAGAGATTATAATGAAACATTAAACTTGTGGTTTAATCTTAAACCACGATTTAGAAACATCCAAATGGTTTTGTAATTCTAGAATAAAAAGTGATTTGCTGTTAACGGTCTTTTGCTCAAATCAAGTGCTGACTTCAGGTTTGGGGAGGGGGAGGGGGACAGAATGTCTCTTAAATGTCTTCTGAGCCACACAGATCAGTCACTGGTCCTTTGCAGTTTTTCTTTGTCTCCTCAAACTTAGTATTTTCTGTCTTCTGTCTCTGATTTACACCTTGCCTGTACCTTGTGCTGCTGTTTGTCCTTGAAACCTAAAAAAAGGCCTGCACAGCACAGCCTTGTCACCCTCCTTTTCCTGTTGTGTGCCTATCCAACATTTTGGACCCTGGTCAAAACAACAGAAAATGTAAGCGGAAGTCACGTACAGGCAGGATTCACCTGTTTTGTCAGTCGTTGGCAAAAAGTGCTTCTTTTTTTTTTTTTTTTTTTTTGCAAGTGAGTTTTTTTTTGTGTCACAGATGGACAAAAGCTGTGAAATAAAACTATTCCATCAAGGGTGAACCTCGTGGTCGTGTCCTGATTTAAGCATGAATTTTACCTTAAACATTGCTTAAATTAAAAGACATGCAGACTCTGAACTAAACTTCCTCTATTTTGTACCGATATGAGTCAGATGTAATAAAATAGTGGCGGTTGATCATGTGATATCCTTTACCGTCTGAATGAGAAGACATGAAAGATCAAAAGAAAGTTATGAGATTTTTTTCACAAATTTGGTTTAATGCATAGTTTCTTGTTTTAATCAACCATAAGACCATAAAACCTGGCCAAATTATTGTTCACAGAGAGTGTTACAAGGTAATGTAAAAAAAAAAAGAAAACTTAAAGCAAAGACTATACGTTTGCCTTTACATGCAGAGATTTCAAATCATTTACACATACACCATTCAATACTTTATAAATGTATAACTGGAACATAAAGCTCATCTGTTGGATCTGTATGGAAAATACTGCACCACTGTGCCATAAAGACCGAGCAAAAAATTAGGCATATGTTCACAAACAGTTTTCATAAGCACAAAAGTGAAGGCCATCTCCACAAGTTCCTTCTTAAACTCTTTGGCCCCCGCCACCTGGTCAAGCAAAGCCTGCACTCCGTCAGACAGATGTCCACCCCAGAACTGTGAATGTTCAAGGAAAATTGTAAATGGCGTTTCCAGTTTTAAGGAGCAACCATTAGTGTATAATTAGATCGTTTGCAATACAGTCGTTTGTCTCACCTTCTCCTGAGATCTGCGTAGTTTCTTGGTCAAACTGTCAGCGGCTTGGGACAGGACTCTGTGCTCAAGCAAGTCTGCGATTCTGATCAACTCGGCAGCCATTTCCCTCGCTGCCCGATCCTCTTCTGCATTGACTGAGATGGAGAGAGACATTAGCAGCATTAACAGACACAGAGAACAAATGCAGCACTTTCAATATACCTGATAATTAGGCTTGCAAAATTGATCAGTGTCAATATTTCTCTATATTAGTAATTTACTAATCCTCATGTCACTCCAAACCTGTACGACTCACTTTCTTCTGTGAAAAACAAAAGCAGATATTTTGAAGAATGTTGGCAACTGAACACTTTCGGTTTCTATTGAACTGTTTTTGAAAATACAATGGAAGTTGGTAGGAAGTGAAACTGTTTATCATTCTTCAAAATATCTTTATTTGTGCGCCACAGACAACAACAACAAAAGTCACACCGTTAAACTAAGTCAAACTATATTTTAGTTACCTTTTGCTGTCATCTGGCCAAAATTTGAAGGTATAGCACTAGAAATATTTAGCATTTTTTTCTTGATAAAAATCCATACACATAAAAAAAAAATAAAATAAGTAGGTTTTATTTAAATTAGAATATTAGGTATTCACAATCAGTTATCAGCCGTAATGTGAAACGAATCATTGGCTGATTGGTATAAATCAAAAGATTTTATTTAAAATCAAAGGAAATTATATACCTGGTAGTAGAGGCTGAACTTGATTCTGAAATTCATGTAGAAGTTCTCTGTGGCTGACTGAGAAACTGTGTCCATCTGCTTGTAATTCCTCATCACTCTCAATATAATTGTGATTTGTAGGCAGTTTTAGCTGTTCATCAAGATAATCAAGCTCTCTTTTAAGCTGGCTATTTTGGCAGCCTTTTTGTTTCAGAAAGGCAAGGAGCACCAGCGAAGTGTCCGGAAAGCTGTCAAAGTTTCTGTTGTAGTCCATTGCACAAACCCGTACAATGCCTTATACAGGTGCACTGCAATTCAGGAAAGATAAAAGCAGTTAGTTTCAATATCACGATAATATTGAAAGAAATCAGTCACTGCTACTGTTTTGCATACCCATGACCAGATAAGGAGTTACAAGACTGAACATGGCCCGATTAACATATTTAAATATAAGAAATGCTTCACGTAGGTATATATTTATACTATACACTATGTTTGTGTCTAGGGGATGCATGTGAACCCAAAAGCGAGCAATATATGACAAAGCCTACTTTTTGGGGACATCCATGATTGTAAAAAAAATATAAAAAATAAAGAAAGAAATTTAATTCTGTTAGACAAACTCTTTAAGCTATGACATGCTCCACTGTCTAAGCTACAGGAATACCATAGCTGTATGTAATACTTAACACGTGACTTCTAAAGAAATGTATTACAGCTGTCACTAAAAAAATCTCTTTCGATCTATAGTTTGCTATACAGTATAGCTAAATAAACGTGATCGTAAAGATATTTTGTCTGGTGTTGTAAGACAGCGGGAGTTCGTAAAATGAAATGTTTCCAAAAACTTGCTAACTAGCAGCTGATGACATATTTGTGATTGGGGGTCATTTATACACGTTTTAATGACGTTTAGTAGATTACCCAGTTTAGTTTACAGTGAGTTTGGTTCCCCGAATCTGCAGAAGAGAGATCGGTTTCTCTCTGATCAAAACAAATTAACTTAAAACTGCAGCCCAAGTTCATCCCTAGGAAACACACACACGGCTCCTAGGTGAAGCTCGGTGATTAATGCAGTAAAAATAAAATAAAAACTAGCAAGAGGTAACATAGCATTTCTTAACATGCTTAAATTTCAGTCAAACTGAGGGAAGCGAAATGTATCAAGCTATAATCCGGATAAATAAAACTATAAATATTTGAAAGAATGTTTATATTTTTTTAAAAAAACGCATTAACTCTCGTAACACTATTCACGGAAACTTGGATAAACACTAGTCTAAGATCCAGCGGCAAAAGTAGTTAACGTTACCGGTGGTGTGCTAATTGAATACTACACCGAATATGATTTATTCTTGTTTGAGGCGCGTTTAAACCCTGTCTATATGTGTGGTAACTGTACTTACTTTCCAGTGAAAAAAGAAAAATTCGTTACTTACGTAGACTTCAAGTCAAAACATCACATAATAGCGAAGCCCCTGATAAACAAACAAAAGTGTTTCCAGTCTAGAGAAGAATCCCCGCCTTCCGCGTCACACGTGATGACGCTTCACAGGAAGGCGTGGCCAGGATACAAGAACGCAAGAATTCCGCATAGTAATGATAGCTTTTAATAATAATAAAAACTTCTGTAGAATGTTGTTTTCGTTGTTTGCTTAAAATTTTAAGGCATACAAATATGTGTGACCTTTCTAAATGTAGCAGCTGCCGAGAATGACTCAGCAAGGCAAAGATAAACACAGTTCGTGGTTTTACCCACGCGACTTTACCCTCTTTAACTTATCTTCACTTTAGGAGCGAGGGGTTTTTTTGGAAACGGAGTTCCCCTTCTGCACAGGCTAGATAATCGATCATGAGGAAAAGAGGTTTAAAAAAAAAAAAAAAGTGTATGGCCAGAGCAGTAAATACCAGTCTAGAGCATGCAGACTGAAACAGGCAACGTCCAAGGCCATCCGGTTTACAAAATAAGAAAAAGGTACATCTGGAACACTTGTTAAATCTGAATGTAACACAGGTATTTGTTTCAACATTTTTATTTACATTACAAACTTACTAAGCAAGGTCCTTTGAAAATCACTGTACTAGGACATCCTGCTAGAGTATGATCAAAACCACCAAAACCACATGCTTGCATGATGTTTCCTGTTTTTGAAGACCACAGGTGTATTGAACTTTTCCTTACCCAGTGGGACACACTTACAGTATTGTAAAAATGTAAGTGGTTGCAAGAGCTCTATTTGATTTTCAGAAAGAAAAAAAATAAATTGATAAATAAAAAAAATTGCATGATGAGACATGCTCCTGTTAAATGCACACACTCAAGTGGCCAATATCGCAAATGTGGGTATCTGGACAGGCCCTGATTGAATAGCCAAAAAAACACAACCTCTGAAATTTAACATTTAAAACCCTTTATTTACAATTAAAAAGCACCAGTTATTTGAAAAGAAATATGTCAGTCAACAGCAAACCATAAATATGAACAGATTCATGCCACAAATAAAACTAAAAATGGCAGTGTTAAGGGTTAAGACCAATAGAAGATCTGAAGTTTCACCAGTGACAAATGCTGATTAATGCGAAAGCATCCGACTATTGCATTACAGAAATACAGTATGTAGGTCTGATGACATGCAGTACAGGACAAATTCAGTGCTAGTATCCAGGGAAACCAAAACTCATGGAACGGGCAGCACTTCTGCCCACAAGCTTCCTCCCAGCTCTTGTAAGAGACCCTGGTCGTGATGACTGTTGTGGTGAGGTAGCAGCCAGTCGGGCCTCCTTGAGTTCTCTAAATAGCAATAAAAGGCATAGCAAATTAAGACCTCTATAAGCAGAAGTGATTCATGAAATTCAGTAAATGCAAGATCACTCATCTCACCTTTCCAGCATAGCTGTTCTGAACTTCTCTACATTTAATTCTTTGCGAAGTTGTGCAGCTAGTTTGCCAGTTCTCTCCTGGCGCAGGACATCATGACGACACAACGCAGATGCAGACGGCCTAGTAGCAGGATCAGGATCCAACAGCGTCTATCATATACAAATGTATTGCCCATATTAGTTTTTCAGTCTTGACCTCAGACTGATTCAATGTAATTAACATGAAAACCACCAGATTGCTCAAGAAAATTCTAAAGAAATTTTCATGCATGTTCAGGAATGTAGGGAAACTACACTGACTCAACTAGCATTATGGTAGTAGGTTTTGTGCCCTCTGCTGGTACAATAAATAAATGTGATCCTGGACAAAAAAAAATTAAAATAAATAAAGACCATGTTCCATGACTTCTTAATTGATAATGTACTGGTAAAGACTTAATTTGGACAACTTAAGGTGATTTGCAACCTCAGAATCCATATTTTCAAATAGTTATTTCAGCTAAACATCGTCCTATCCTAATACATTAACCATACATCAAATGGAAAGCTTATTTATACAGTTTTTAGGCTGTATAAATCACATTTTTTTTGAAAGTGAGATGTCTTCAACTAAAAGCTGTATTAAAAAAACAAAAAAACAACACCCTGTATTTTTTTGGACAACAATTTTGAAGACCTCTCTATAAAAAAAGGCTGTGGTACCCTTTTAAACGATACATTCGAACATGTATCATTTAGGTACAAATAAGGAAGTTGCACCTTTTCAAAGCCACTGCTCCAGTGAAGGCTTCATCTTCAGGTCATTTTTTATAAATAAAAAGTAAACTTCTGTTTTAAGGAACTTTATAGAAACAAAACAATAAACCATTAAAGAGAGTGCAACAAACCCCACAGATGTGATGCATAATAAAAATGCACCTTTAGAAGGTCTTTAAAGGGTGCTGGTAATTCCTGGGGCAGGCTGGGAAGCTCACCCTGCCTGAGGCTGTGCCAGTCATCTCCATTCTGAGGAAGTGGTGGAGCTCCAGCAGCTAATAACACCGTCAGGCCCAGTGCAAAAATATCTGCTTTAGGAAGATATGTAAAGTTCTGCAAGTAAAGAGAAGAAAAAAAAAGCAGACAACATCTGGTTAAATCCAAAAGCCATTCATTCCTACTGTATATAGGATCACTGCAGTCCTCTGGATAAGACTGCTACAGTTTAAACTCTGCAACCAACAGAACACTCTGATCAAGTTTAAACAAATATACCTCTCGCAGGACCTCGTAGGCCAAGAAGCGGCTATCCCCTTCCTCTACCTGAGGACTTGAGATGGATGTTACATGACCCAAGTCACCTAAAGATCAAGATACTCATCACATACTTGACCCTGGACCACAAAACCATAAAGGTTCAATTTTTCAAAATTAAAATTCCTACATCATCTGTCGGTATCAATCAGAAGAGATGAGAATTCTATTGATAGATGGTTTGATAAGATTGGACAACATTTGGCCAGATATTACTTATCAAAAAATATATAATGTTTTGATATATTTATGGCAGTAAAAATTACAAAATATGATAAAAAAGAATGACAAAATATCTTAATGGAACATATTTAAATGTCCTAATAATTTTTGCCATAAGAAGAGTCAATTTTAACCCACACAACATACTTTTGGCTACTGCTTAAACATGGTTGGTTTTTAATATTTGTGATTTAATGCCATGTCAGCAATGGTGGCTATATCCATCGCAAGAGGAAACATTTCAATTTTGATTTTAATAGTTTGTAATTGTCATTATTTGATTTAGTGATGCAGACATTTTTGGCTTAAACAATTTTTTTTTTATCTTGGTCAAAATGGTTTTGGATGGTCGAGAAAAAAACAAATCTGAATTGAGATTAGTTTATTATGCTCATTTCATTTGTAATTTGGGTTCATAAGACCCTGAACAGCACAGAGTTCTTAAACTTACCAAAAAGAATCTCCGCTAAAACTTTAATTTTGCTTAAAAAGTATTTTTTGGTGCATCACTAATAATATCGAGAGTTTACAGTTGGGGCAGTTAAGATCCATGACAAATCATTTATGCATTAAGGAGTTTAAACACATGGGCAGGTAGGTAGATACCAATTTTATATACAACTCCAGAGGACGGCCGTTCATCCTCTTCTTCACTATCTCCTTCTCCACCTGCACTTGAGCTAGGGCGACGGCAGATGAAAATATTACCTAAAAAGAATGAAAATTTAAATAAATGTACGAATCCAGTTTTCATCAGGTGGTATGCGAGCATGTGAGAAACAAAGCTCACTGGGTTTGATGTCAAGATGCACTAGCCCTAGGCTGTGGATGTATTTGAGCCCCATGGAGACCTGAAGGAGCAGATCCCTCAGCTCAGGAACACTGAAGAATTCCTCTTGCTCTCCTTTTTCAGTTATAGAATCATGGAGGCTACCACCTATAAAAACCTTAGGAGTTAACCTAGTTCTCGAAGTAAAAACGGTCTCAACTCCAATTACCAAACACATTACAGTCAACATAGTTTTGTTAGCTTCTGTCCTACCGTCACAGTACTCATTTTGTATAATCATATGGTCATCCTCGGCCCATGCGGAGTAATATCGCACAACATGAGGGTGATGGCCCAACACCGCATGGGCGTACACTTCCTTCAAGGCCAGCTGCCTGAAGAAGGGAAAAAATAAAAAATTCTAGTAGTCTAAGATTCATATACAGAATCTAGCCATATTTAGAATTGGAAAACTAAGAACATTAAGCCCAATGTGGCTGGCGGTGCTGACTCACTCATTGGCGGAGCCTGCAATTGGCCTGCGCGAGCGCTTGATGGCGTACATGCAACCATCCAACCTCTTCACACATCGATACACGGAACCAAACTCGCCCACGCCGATGCAGCTCAGCTCTAGAAACTCACTCTCATAACGTGACAGCATGCGGGCTGACACTGCTGGCCTCTGAAGGCCAACAGATGGGAGACCCGTGTGAGAGAACACAGATTTGCCAAAGCTTTTGGTGGGATTACGAAGATTTATAAACCTACTACATAATAAGACAAGAATAAGCAATGGTCTTTGAAACCGTACCTTTGAGGGGAGGAAGAAATTTTCATCCTCTGACGAGTTCTGAGTTTCCTTAGATCTGCAAGTGTACTTCACTGTAAATCTAGTTCCTCCACACGTGTTACTTAAAAAGAAAGCGCCGTTACCTTGCATCATCCTCATCGTCACTCCTTTGGCTCTTCCTCTTGTGGTGTTCCCTGTTTCTGCGCACCGTCTCTGGTGTGAAAGGGTTAACGTTCACTGAGGGCACACCATCAAAAGCAGTAGACAAACGAAGGAATCTTTGACTGCGGCATGGCTTGATGCTAGAGCAAGGGTGGGACGATTTCGACAGCAAACTCTGTAGGTAAAGGAAGGTCGGTGATATAAACTGTAAACAATTCTTTACAGGGTCATATGCATTGCTGCTGCAAACGCGTACAGCAGATCATCATCGCATTAAAGCTGACATGAAACAGCACTGCAACCTTTGGTGTACTGGGGGAGTCACAAAGCCGGAGTTTTTTCCAAGCAGCGTACGGAATCGGAGAGGTAGGGGACACCGTGATACTCCTGGTGCGGTGCCGTTGTACCCGGGGTGTCCGACAGGGGCTTCTGACCGGAGCACTCCTGTGTGCCCATTCATCAAAGCTATTATCACTGCTGTCCTCCTCCCCACTGCTGGAGAAGTTAAGGTGCTGCTGTGCTCCATTCACAGAGGCCATTTCAGACCACTGCAGTTAGGAAAACGTCATAAATTTAAGGAAAAATAAGTGGGTCAGTATGGCAATTTGGCAACTAACGTGTAAATTAGAACTAACTTGGTAAATGAACAATCAATCAATCAATATGGATAACTACAGAATGGGATGATAGATAGTACTATGCAATTATTGATGGTGTTCAATAAATCATTTTTTATTTAGCAATTGTGACATGCTGTTTTACTGTATTTAATATAATACGTAGTAAAAATTTACACACACGGACACAAAATGTAAACATAATCACAAGTTACGATAGTAGTCTCCTTAGGTAGGCCTCAGTATCTCATAGATCTCATATGTTTGTTGCGAGAAGATCAAAACATTTGCAAAATATATTTTAAGATCACTTAAATGGCCACGGTCGTTTTCACGCCCTTCTGAGCAACATAAAAACATTTCCAACTTACCCTGAGATGAGCTCATGGGCCAACACGCTTGAACGTGGCGCGATAACGTTAATGAGGACCTTTAACTGTGGGCGGAGTGGCTCGACCGTTAATTAACTCCGCTAACTAGCGACAAATATTTTGAATCAAAACTTATGAGTTCTTTTGAATCTGTTCACTAAATAAGGATTTGTCCTGCTCTGTTTACAGGTTTACTTTATGTAACAGTTATCACTTTTCTCTGTATATTTGAAATTCTGAGCATAAAAGTACATAAAATATAACAGCCCAAATTAATTACGAGTTTTAATATCCCCCTCGCAGTATCTTGTGGTCATCAGTCACCTTTACAGGATCATAATGTTTTACTTCCTTTTCTTTCCTTCTTATGAAGCTCGACGTAAATTAACTTGTTTATTAAAGGGGGCGGGTACGTTTACTAGTTTCAACCAATGAAATGCTAGTTCACGGCCCACAATCAAAAACTATTGGTTCGTAGTATAGTCCGTCTTTGAATACAGTAAAATGGTGAAGCGCTTTAGAAAAAATTCAGTTTGAAACACCACTAATAATCCAACCTGTATAGATGACAAAGAAATAAATTATAGATATAATATTTGTTTATTCATCCAAAAAAAGCTACTTTTGTTCTTGAATTCTGACTGTCAAGGGAAGCTCGTTACGGTCCTCAAAGTCGTCAGCATATTTATTTTAGTGTACTACGTGCGTGCGCACACAGACAACATCATACTGTGTATTTATTTTTCGGGTGGGAGTTGGTTGATCACAATAACCCCTTTGCACCACGTGAGCGGAAGTATGTGACATCATCAAAACAGTGTACGCCTGGGTAGCGTCTGTTACCCTGTCTGGGTTACTACATTTAGGGATCGTCTGAATTGCACGCGCTATGTTCCGTTTCACGCGTAGCGCCTGTCGCTTTGACTGACCGCTCGGCGTCGAGTGCGACGACTTATTTATTTAATCGATAGTCGATATCGAAAACATCATGGTTGAGCAGTCGGATCGCGCTCCGCTGCTGGATTGGGAGGAGGTTCCCCCGGCCGAACTTGCCCCAACGGCTCCATCACCGGAGACTGAGGATTCAGTACAATCCGGTCTGTCTGGTTACTCGACGGAGGGCGGTGTACGGGCAGATATCGCTCTGAACTCAAGCCCGGCGAGACCGAACAGCGTAACAGCTGTTTCAGGTGAAAGTGCACGCTCTCCCCAGAAACACAGCGGCCCGGGAGGGGATGCTTCCGCCACTGATGAAGAGGGAGACTGCGCCTTTCATGGACTGTCAGTCAGGGATCGGAGGATCACAGGGTGGGAAGAAAAAGATCAAATCGTTGCGGTGTTCGTTGTGACTTTCGACACAAGATCTGGTAAGATTACCTATGAAATAAACGTAAAAAAATTGTAAAACGATGTTCGATACGATGATGATGATGATGATGAAGAGAAAATATCTAGTTATAAAATGTGCTGCGTTCTAAGAAATATCATGACTATAATCGTTATGCTTTCACGTGGTGCTTTTTTGTCATATGGCAACAAAATGGCTTTCTATACCCACAGCATATCAGTTACACTAATATGAATATACTTAATAATATGAATATATTTTGAACAATATATTACAAATCTAATTAATATTATTAGTGGTAATAATGTTTCTTTGCTCTTAATTCAATTTAAGAATTAATATTATTCTCTCTTCTGTTTTTCACTTTTTATGAGAAACTAATAACTGCAACCTAGAAACTAAAAGCATCTTTGCCATAGAAGTGTATAGTAACTGTCACAACTGTAAGAAAATGAATATGGTATGAAGTGAGAGTTGTATAAGTCATGCAGCTGACTACTGTACCGTTTTTAAGACTTCCTCTTTTTTGTTCATAGGGTGCTCAGTGGGAAAAGCCATTTAGAGACTTTTGTGTTCTTCTGCAAACACTGTTTGATTAAAACCCGGTCCAACAGCTTCCCAGTTGTTTACATAGTCCCACATCGTCTTTTACAGGGAACATGATAGAATGGTGCCTACCTCAAGATGTGAATCTGGAGGGAGTAGAGTTCAAGTCTATGGCAAGCGGCTCTCATCGGATCTCAAGTGACTTCATGTAGGAATCTCTTTCATAAATGCATGAGTGCATTTTTAACATTTTGCTCAATATTGCGTGTCTATACCACATGCCTACCCTCCATTATCTGGTATAAAACTTTCAGTTTAGTCGGGATAAAATGTGCTTGTCTCGTTTTGTAGATATTTTCGTAAAGGCTGTTACTTTGGACTAGCGTGCTTTGCCAACATGCCCGTGGAGAGTGAGCTGGAACGAGGAGCTCGGATGAAATCTGTTGGGATTTTGTCTCCTTCTTACACACTGCTATACCGTTACATGCACTTCCTGGAAAATCAAGTCCGGTAAGTGTATGCTCGCTTCGCGTTGTATCTCGTTAGGTCTCTTTCTCATACTCTTCTGCACTCGTCATTTCTATTTTAAGATGTTATGTATTAAATATAAGGTCTGAGTTGCATGCGATGTGACATGGAATTTGTTTAATTTGGACTCACTTCACTGCATCTCTTCTTCAGTTGGTTAAGGTTGTAATATGCAGCATGCAGAACTGTAATATAAAGTTGATCTACTGCGTTAAAAATATATGTTGCTCAATATCTGCATCTAAATAAAGCAACTTCCTGTTGCAATGCATTTTATGACAACACCAACTGTCTGCGCATGCTCTCTTGAAGGCACCAGTTGCAGTGTCCAGGTCAATACTCTCCACTTGAAGCTTTCTATGAGGATAAAAAGGCAGTGTTGCCCCCGGGAGGGAACGGCTTGGTCACAGCCTGCCCGACCAGTGCTCTTGGGCCTATAGTCAACCGCTGCATGCATCCAGAGATGAAGGTTTGAAGATATAACCAAGCATTATCCGTCACTAATCAAAGCTTCAGCTTCTATTAAATTCCAGTTCAGTTAAATATATTTTAATGACAGTACTGTTAGATAATTAGATTTTCTTTTTTTTTTTCTGATGTGTCTCATTCTAGTTTCAGAGGAAATCTAGGCCAGGCCTCTCAGGGAATTTCACATTACTGATTAACCAGGGTGCAATACTTCTGCTCCTCCCAGCAGCATTATACGCAGGGGAGAGTTCAGTTTTGTGAAAAAAACTATTGTGAGACAAATTTCTCAGTCCACAAAACACTATTGTTAAAAAAGCATTCCATACTCTTGTTGAAAAATATGCTGAGGTAACTCAGAACTAGATTTGCTTATGCTGTTTTTTTAAATAAAGCCTTGTTCAGCCAATCAGTTTTTTGAAAATGAACTTTGAATAACTGCATTATGAATTTACAAGGCTGTAAGGGGTTTTAAAAAAAAAAAAGTAAGACTACATTGAATGGCCACTTCTGTTAATCAGCTAAAAAGCTGTGACTATTAGCTGAATGGCCTCTCAGTGAATGGTCTCTTACTATTATTATAATATATTTAATTAATAATTATTTTATTATTTGTGATGATTTTTATGATTTGCCATTTTAAGAGCTTGTTTAACGCGTGCGATGTGTCTGTAGGTCATTTATTAAGAGATCAGTAGCACAAAACATGTCCCCTTTCTGTTCTCTGTCCACCTCCGATCAGATTACACACCCGGCTGGCTGCATGTCCCAGTTCATCCGCTTCTTTGGAGAGCAGATCATGGTGCTGTGGAAGTTTGCTTTGCTCAGGAAACGCATCCTCATTTTTTCTCCTCCCCCTGTCGGTGTGGTCTGCTATCGGGGTGAGAGTGGAAACCCATTTACATGCACATGGCTGTCTTAACGTCTATGCGTATTTTCCATTAAACACGTTAAAGATAGCTTGAGAGTCCATTGATAAAGATCTTGCTTTTGCACATCGTCACTTGTTTGTGCACTTGTATAGTCTGTATCTATAGTAAACGTGGTTATTTTGATACTTCATGTTTTTTTACTTGCATCCCTTAGTATACTGTTGCTGCTGCCTTGCTAATGTATCCATTCCTGGGATGGGCGTCTCCGTCCCGGAGTTCCGCCCTTTTTTCTACATCAACGTTGCTGACATCTCCGCTCTCGAGACTGAGCTGTCTTACGTGGCCTGTAAGTGTCTCAGTCAAGAACAGGACTAAAGTTGGAGGCACAATCTAGTCTAGTATGTCTAGTATAATTGAGTTTGGCTTTTGGAGGTTAGGAAATAAGACTTCCAACATAAGTAGTAGTTGGTAAAGTAGTAAGTAGGAATGAATCGGTGGAATCATTTTTATTTGGGTTCCTAGGTACAACAGAGAAGATCTTTGAGGAAAAGAAGGAGCTGTATGACGTCTACATTGACAATCAGAATGTAAAAACACATAGAGACAGCCTCCAGCCTCTGCTTAGACTCAACAGTGCGGACAGAGAGAAGTATCGCAAGCTCTGTGAACAAAGGTATGTCAGCCTTTTACATGTTTAAAAGCTTATGAGTAAAAAAACCCTGAAAACGTATTGTTTACGGACATATGATGATGTTGACATCTTTGCAGGCAATTGCTGCTGTACTCTCAGGAGGTGGATGGAGACTGCACATCTAATGAGGAAGACCTTTTCATTTTGTACGTGATGGAATTGCACGACTCAGCACAATGATGGAAGTTTATCACATCAGCAGATTTTAATGAGACAGAAAGAGTTTGCAAAAACATGAAAATAGTTTTACTTTCTTTAGCTTGATTAAGCAATATTGTTGGGAAACTTATGGAAATGCAGTGCTACATTTTCATCCTTTGATTTGTGAATAGTACAATAATAGATAATAATTGCCATTATTACAGTTCAAAAGTTTAAGGTTAGTAAGATTTAACTCTCATGCACATCAAAGATGCATTTATTTGATAAAAATAAATCTGCTTCACTTTGTATATATAAAAATACAATAAAACAGTAATATTGTGATATATTGTTAACATTTAACATTAACTACTTTCTATATTTATGTTTTTAAAAGCTGAATTTTTCAGGATTCATTACCCCGCTCTTTAGTGTTATGATATCCTGACTTGTTTCAGAAACATTCCTTAATATCAATATTTAATACGGTTGTCCTGATTAATAAATTGTGTATTAAATGTTGGAAATTATGAAATAATGTATTTTGTAATAATTTATTGTACATTACTGTCAATTTTCATTAATGTAATGCGTCCTTCCTGGGGAAAAAAATGGCAGTGGCCCAAGAATGTTTTTTAACGTTCTTGTAATTTTTAACATTTAAAAATTACAGGCCCAATGTGGTGTATTTTTTTTTGTTAATATACATATATGATTGCATGCAGCGTCATTTGACACTTTCAACAATTTCTTTATTTTGTAATATAAATATAGCTATGCTAACGTTTTTGGAAAATAATTTAAGCTGTTGTATTTAATATGTTTGAAATTCCCCTCTGTTTTTGATCCAGGTTCTTCATGGAGCAAAACAACAGAATCTTCCAGACCCTGTCTGAGGTGGCGGGGAGCGCCGATCCTACCCTGACTGCTGAACATGTGAGAGCTATGGGCCTGGATCCTCAGGGTGACCGCGGTTTTCTCGTCGACCTGCTGGAAATCTACGGCATCGACGTCATGCTGGTTATCGACAACCCCTGCTGCCCGTAAGAGTCTCAGTCTCTGCCGCTCTCTCTGGAGCCCATTTTCTTTTAGGGCTACCACACACTGCCTACTGATTACCTGCTTTCTTTTCTCTCTTTCTCTGGCTTGGCTCAGGAGCCATTCCTGACCCCTTCTGGACCGCACTGATACTGCCAACACCAAAAGGTGCAATCCGTCTGCAGGCTTTTTGTGCACTCTGCAGCCAGTCAATCCAGTGATGTCTTTCTGCTTGTCTGTCTATCTGTGTGCTTATTATCCTTCCAGCCATCTTGGATTTCTACTCGACTCGTTTCCAAAACACGATGATCTCTGTGCCTCTCTCTACTGCTTTTTATTGTGTGATCTTCAGTTGTGACTTTGTTCTTCTAGCCAGTGCTGTCTGGGGGAACTGATGTGAATATAAATCTGCTTCACTTGGACTCCAGAGAAAAACAGTCCATCAACGGGGCAACTCTCTCTTCCCGGATCCACGTATTTTTGTTGGTAACAACGGTTTGGTAAAGTCTGCTTTGAATGTCATATCTGTATTTCTACAACTTTTATGGATGTCGCATACTACACAGAGTACTGTGATGGTGAAGATTTTGACGATCTTTTCCACATTTTTTTTAACAAAATCATGTACATGTAAACAGTCATTTCATTTAGGGAAAAACCAGACGTTATTCACTGTGTTTGTTGTGTTGTTTGTGATCTATTGTGCATGGACAAATAGACACAATCAGTTCTCTACTGTAGTTTGGCACAGCACTTATTGATGTATGTGAATGACAGTGTAAAAGGTTCTCGGTCATTATTTCTCTGATGAATGTGACTATCATTTCAGTGCTGTCTACGCCGTTCACTTTTCAAGCATTTACTGTTAACGCCCACTAAACAGACTTCAAGCATAAATGTGTATTTGTTCATTCTGGACAGGCCTTTAATCACTGTCAGTCTTGTTATTGAATGTAAATTGTACATTTAATGCACAGTCTGATGCACATTTGATTTCAATAAGACACAGAAATGTTAAATTCAGCTTTTTGAGTCCCTTAATTTGCTTCAAAGAAATGAATGTGATTCTATTCCTGTGAATGCTCCTGATTATTACTTGTAAAAGACATTGAATATGTATATACTTGGGATTTATTATTTAATTGTATTTGGGTCGATCATTTCTGAATAACAGCAGCAAACTGGCCTCACAAGGCTGACCGATTGTGTTTTTTGTGCATTTATATGTTGATCCTGTGAAAACCCTAACTGGACATGTAATTATTCAGATTATTCATATAGTTGGGGAAGTTTGAGAAATTGTAAATGGAAAAGTATTTACTTGGCCTTTTGAGCTTACAGTTTGAGTTCATCTAATTTTCAGCCTTCTAATAAAATAATGCATAATGACAATTGATTTTTTTGGTAATGAGTGCAGGCACTCAGGTTTGTCACAGTTTGATGGATGAAGTTCTTTAAAATTACATTCGATAAAATATTTAAATTAACAACAAATAATACTGTTGCTTATATCCAAGATTTGATTAAATGTGAATTTTGTTTTTACATTTCTTATCTATCAGAGATCTTTCTGTATTATAAATCTTTGAAAGCATTCTCTTGTAGGATGTTGGTTGGTTAGTGTCCTATTGTAAATGAATGGAAGTGTATATTATTGTACAGGTTGTCCGGTATTGTGTATGTGTTATTTTTTTGTGAGTTATCCAAGTGTTATCTAAGTCTTTGTCCCAATAACAAGCTAAAAGAATGTTTAAAAGTTTTACTCTACTAGTATCACAAAGCACTAGTGCGATGCCTCTGTCTTACACACTACCTATACAGTAATACAAACTAACAGCATGTGTCTGTTGTTTTAAAGCCAGTGATTCTTATTCACTGCCATTTTGAAATAAACGGCTCCTTCTTTTCTATCACATGCTTTGTTTGTGCAGTATTTAAGGGTTGTTTCGAGAAATACAAAACACTTATTCTCTTATATAAAGGAAGCTACAGGATTATCACAAATGCATGGGAAAGTCTTAAAAGAACCATAAGACATTGATTTGACTTTTATTATTGGTCCTCGTTTTTGTCAGACATTGTTAAAGTATCATGTGTTGCTTTGAGTTTCTTAAGCAGTTCTTGAGCCATCTTTGCATTATCATCTTCATGATAATATTAGTTTTTAGAAAAAAAACACAAAGCATGAAGTTTACTCCTGTAATAACTTAATAACCTCATCCATGGTGTTAAAAACTATCAAATGACACTTTGACTGCTGTCCATAAACCATTGATTGTTCAGTTAAAGTATGATGACTTTTATGACAACTGAGAGTTCATTTGTGGTGTAACTGGTATGTTTTCCAGTTTTGTGAGCAGTCCCTCGGCAACCTCTCCACAACGCAATCATCATCACTGAGCCTGTGCAAGCTGCTCTCTGCGCTCCGCACTGCAAAAAAACTTGAGTTTCCGTGGCAACAGTCTCACTTCCACAGACATTGCCTCATATTCCTCATTGTCGATGTCGTAAAAGCCAGCACCCTCCTGTGGACAGGAGAGGAAAAAAAATAGATCATAAGGACTGCAACACAGCTTAGATCAATGGATGGTTATTACAAAGAAATCAGTCTCCAAAACTAATACTATACTGACCTCAGGGAGATTGAGACTAGCAGCGCTAGCTTCTATCTGTGAAGCATCTTCTGTAAACTCCATTGGGTTCAATGCTTTCTTAGTTCTGAATGAAAAAGTATTATTTATTTATACCCAAAACCTAGAAAGCTCCTAGCGGCAAATTAAATTAAGTTAAGCAGACATAAAAAAGTGCAACTGATTTAACATTTCTCCTTTCACGAGCAGTTTTGTGAATGACACTCACCCCTCGTTGATGAACTGACCCACTGTGAGGGAGTCTGAGTCTAGAGTTATAACCATCGAATCGTCCTCACGCTGAAGACAGTAAACAGTACCAATCAGGACACATTCTATTGAATTTATATTACATACATTCCCACGAAGAGCAACTATTCTGTCAGTACTCACTCTTCTGGCAGGGTTCTTATTGTGTGTGCTAACTGTGAGCTCCAATGTGGAAATGTCTTTACTCTCCCATCGCTCTGGCTCAGGCTCTTTCGTTGGCTCTACCAACAGAAAAGATATTGAACATGATACGAAAAAAGGTTTGACGTCCATTAGTCTATGCAAGACATTGTTCTTGAATTAAGGATTTATGTATTACAAATAACTATATTTCACAATATTAGAATGCTAATATCCTTAAACTACATTATATGTGATGAAATGTATATAAAACTGATAAAACACCTTCTATAGGAGGGTTCCAGTATTTATGGAGTCTGTGGTAGATGCGGTAGAGAAGGCTCGGTCTGGGTGGTATTTCAGTGGGAAGGTCAGGCGGACGAGGTACAGGAGCCAGATAGGAGAGGGAGGCCTGGTGAGACTGTGGCCACTGCTGTAAGGGAGAAGATATTGTGATCATTCCAATACTAATTCATATATAGGCTTCAATATATGGTGCAACTGAGCTATGAATGTCATTGAAGTACTGCTAAAAAAACAATGCAAAGCACTCACCTTAAGGCTACTAAACCAATGTGCTGCTCTTGTTTTCAAAGGGCCAAGGTACCAATATCTTACAGAAAAAACACACATTAGAAATACAAATTCACATTTTTTGTGTTTATGCTAGAAAAAAAAACATTATCAACATACTTGCTGATAGAAGAAGCGACGTCCCTGAATGCACCCCAACGTAAGCCTAACAGAGCAAACACTGGCTGCTCCTTCTCACTCTAAAAACAGAACTTACGCAATCAACTTTTTAAAACTTTTTAAAAATTATTTTTCTAAATGCCTTTCAAATTTACTTTTATCTGCAGAACATCCAGTGGAACGGTTTCTCCTTTCAGTATGGACAGGGTTGCAGAGGTAATGTGTCTGGAAAAAACAGAAATAGATGGCATCGGATCATGACAAGCTTTTCTATATTTTGGGGAAAAATTATTGAAAAGTGAAGTCATTAAACTTACTGTACTTTGTTGTCAGAAACCAGATGTAAACTCTGACTCAAAGAGTTACTGTAACCCAGAGGAATGAAACCGATTGGTATTTTACTGAAGGTCTCCTGTGATTACAGTAGGTCAAGTTCTGAAAACTCTGGAATGCTCGATATAACTTAAACCAGACAGATTTATTACTAGTAAATACCTCATCAACTCTGCGCAGCAGGCCAGTTATCACCTGTGTGTAAAAATCAACACATTTAAATAGTCAAATTGTCTAAAAAATATTTTTTTTAAATAATCCCACTTTATGAAGATACTTTTGTACCTCCTGTAATGTCCCATCACCACCAGCAATGATCAGCATGTCTGTTTGATCCATAAATTCCATGAGCTTTTTTGCCTGGCCTTCATAATCAGTCTAAATGAGAGCAAGAATTTGTTTTTTATTTTTAATACATTAAAGTACAAAAAATGATCCCAAAGGACCTTACCAATAAAGGATTATACTGTACCTTCACAATCTTGACCTCCACACCAGCTAAGTGTAAAATGGGAGCTGCATTCTTCTCAAACAACGCATTAGCTTTTCTGCAGAGAAATTAAAATATGAGAACGCAAACAAACATAGCTTTAAAAATGATATATGGCACAGCGAGCACCACATGTTTAATCATACCCATTACAGGCAGCAGGATTTAGAATGACCATGGCTTTCTTCAAATTCTCCTGAGGTCCAATTAACTGGTGGCCAAATGCCTGAAAATCACATACAATTACATTTACTGTAATGAACTTTCAATTACTAGATATCAAGGTCATTACAGTTAACTAAAACTGTCATAAAATAAACATTAACAAACATTAAATTAAATTGATTTAACTTTAACGTTACTTCAACTAGTTGCCAAAGCATACTTGATGTACTAAAAAATTAACTGAAAAACAAACAAACAACAACAACAAAAATGAGCTAACTAATATTGAATGAACACGTTTTCAAAATACATATTCCTTACCCTGGCTTCTATACACGCTTCTCTCAGCAGCACACTGTCACTGTGAAAAAAGTAAACGAGTAAAGGGCAAATGAGCTGACAGACAGACAGACAAAAGTTAGATAGACGCATAGAAATTAGTCAGATATGTAATAACACAAACCAGTGCTTTCCATACAGCCAATGTCCTCCATATGACAGCACACACACAGCGAATGTGGATTTTTTCCAGTGGTTTCTTAAAGTCCGAAACACTTTCACTACTCGAGCCATTATTCTGTATTACTGTATATCAAATGCCTTTTTAGATATCCCAATGGAGGTGCCCTACTGCAGGCAGAAAGCAACAAGAATTGAGTGTAGCTCTTCACCGTTGACATTCCATCGTTCTCTCAAAGAACGACCGGTGCAACGACAATATTCCTCCCCAAGAGCAACTTGCGTTCCGCAGCAATTTGTTCTTATAACGTGATTATTTTGTACTTAACCTTTGCAGTAAAACGTATTATATAGATCTCAAAATTATTAAGCAGTCGTTTCATGTTTTAAGTATTAAATACTATTTCTGTTCGTGACAAACTATTTCTGACGTAGTGCCTGGATCTCTGTACTACGGATTGAATTTAGAGACGGACCGATTCCAGTGCATGCGCTGTAGTATACAAACAGTCATGACAGTCTCATATACCCTTTCGTCAGTAAGCACATGTATTATTTTTTACATTATGCACATTTGAATATTTACTACATACTTTGTAAATTACCAGAGGAAGGGTCAAGCGGGTCATTTTAGTTATCAGTCGAGCTGATTTGACAGTTATGGAGGTTGAAAACTTCGTTTCTAAGACTCTCGAGCTCCTGCAAGAAGAGAGAGAAGCTGAATTAGAAGAAACACGGTAAATGATACTCATATAGCGCTCTCTTCTACACTTGTTCTTCATTTGTATTTAGATAGCTGTTCGTTTCCATTACTCAAATGTATTCAACTATGAGGGACGTCTTGTTTAAATATCGTTTTTATTGTCAGAGCATGGCAGGAGAATTTATCTCCCAAGAATCTACAGCACAAAGGAGTGTACCTGCTAAAACTTCAGATTGCAAGCCAGCACACTGGCATGTATGGCCGACTCCTGGTAGTTTTTGAACCCAGGAAAAGTATAGGACCCCCATTTTTACCCAGCAACACTTTTGGACCAGGTGAGACATTCTTATTTATACTTGATTCCGTACAGTACTGACAAATGAGAAATTCCCATTTTAACTATATTATGTACTATTTTTTGTGTTCTGTTTATAGGTGACATTATAGGTTTGTATCAGTCAGAGGGTCAGGGTCAGCCGTCTCAGTTGGGTTCAGGTGTGGTGACACGTGTTACTCAAGCATCACTGACGGTGGCATTTGATGACACGCAAGATGGTATGAACTTAAACAGAGATGGACTTTACAATCTAATGAAGCTGGCAAATGATGTAACCTACAGGAGGCTCTCAAGGTATGCTAGTATCATTAAATGCTATCATTTCTCAAAAAAAACCTCAAACCCCTTTAGGATTTAAAAAACATACCTTACTTGCTCTAGATGTTACTTCATTCAGTTATGCTTTCACACAGGTAATTATGTGAATGAAAATTATGTGTATTCATGATGTGTTTTCTACTTGCAGTGCCTTGAAGTCTTTAAATGGATACAGCAGTGGTCCTGCATCTCATCTGATCAGTGTCCTCTTTGGTTACACAGAACCAGGGATATTATCACATCAGCGTAAGCATATACACAAAGTAGCTTGTAAAAGGGATCTAAAATACAGCATTTATACTTAGGACTGTTTGTATTTCTTTTCTTGCAGATGCACTTGAATTTAGTAACACTGGGTTAGATAATTCTCAAAAAGAGGCTGTGTTGTTTGCAATATCTCAGAAAGATGTCGCAATCATACATGGACCACCAGGAACTGGCAAAACCACTACAGTTGTAGAAGTAATCCTGCAGGCAGTAAAACGGGAACAAAAGGTGAGCAAGATATCAAACTCTTAATTTGGTTCATTAAGATATAGATTATTTGATGTAGTGTAGATGCAATATTTTGGTGAACATATAAGTAAATGTTAACAGGTCCTTTGCTGTGCTCCTTCCAACGTGGCTGTTGATAACTTGGTGGAGCGCCTGGCAAAGAGCAAGGTGAAGGTTTTAAGATTGGGTCACCCAGCCCGTCTGCTCGAGTCGATTCAGAAGCACTCGCTGGATGCAGTCCTTGCACACAGTGACAACACCAACATCATTTCTGATATTCGCAAGGATATGGACAAAGCTTTTGTAAGATTTTTTTTTTTTTAAGTTGCTCGATATTTAAATGCTTACTTTTACGATTAAAGCATTTAATCATAAAAGTATTATATATACTTAGATATAATACTATTATATATACGTTGTTTTATAATTGTTGGCAGCAAAACATGTAATAAAATAATGAATGAGAGGTTTGATGCTCGCATTTAAAATTATTTTTCTAAAAGTGATGTATGGATAATCAAGAAAAGTGAATGTATTACCAAAAACATATCACAGCAAAAATGCATGTGTACCATAACCAAAATTAGACCGTTTTATTATTATATTAATTAAATTAAATTATTTTAAATGAAATTATATTAAATAAATGTAAGTATTATTGATTTATATATGATTATATAAAGTTTTGTTAAATGTTAAAAATCTTATAATATAAATTTGCATATCAAATATGGCAGAAGACTTTATAGTATTCGCATATGTGTTAGGGTCTTGTCGAAATGCAAAAATTAAATAAATGCATTGACAGAATGAAATGAAGAAGGCTCGAGACAAAGGCCAACGCAGCAGTCTGAGACGGGAAATCGGGGAACTGCGGCGAGAGCTCAGGACCAGGGAGGAAACGGCTATTACTCAGATCCTGAAAAGAGCCGATGTTATTCTAGCAACTAACACCGGTGAGTAAACCTTTCTTAGCAGTCATCAATTTTATTATGCGATATGTCTGTTTGTTTATGCCTGATTTAAACTCTGATATGATTGATTTGTGTAATATAGGAGCCTCTGATGATGGTCCACTCAAACATCTTCCTAATGATCATTTTGACCTGGTGGTGATAGATGAGTGTGCTCAGGCTCTAGAGAGCAGCTGTTGGATCGCTCTGCTCAAAGCACGCAAGTGCATACTGGCTGGGGATTACAAACAGCTGCCACCAACCATCAAATCACAGAGGTATGAAGGAAAAGGAATATATCTTACTGGTGTGAATTATTTGGTTTATGGGATCTATTCTCGATGTGCATTTTCTTTTCATTATATAACTAATAATATACATAAAATTTTTGGTCAGTATTTTAAATTATTAATGTTTTTTATTACATGAATTGCATGAATGTTTAGTCGAAATGTACTCTCATAATAATAATAAAATGTTATCTATGTGATAAATGTTATTTATATCGTTCTCAGTGCTGCATCTAAAGGCCTGTCTGTCAGCTTAATGGAGAGGCTGATAAAAAAATACGGAGACTCAGTGGTTCGAATGCTGACCACTCAGTACCGTATGAATAGTGCCATCATGCAGTGGGCTTCAGAGCAGATGTATCAGGGCAAACTAATCGCACACACTTCAGTGGAGAAACACTTGCTTAGGTATGCAGTATAAAATATATTGCAACGTTTCTGAAAAACATTTATTTATTTATTTTTTCTCACAATAGCAGTCCAAAATAACAGTAGCAATATTTATAATATTACAAAAGATTTACATTTTTATTCAAAAATATTTAACTTTCTATGCATCAAAGATACCTGAAAAAAATGTATCACTATTCTTTCTGCACCATTTAATAAAAAATAAAAATTACACCATTTATAATAATAAAAAAAATGTTTATTGAGCAGCAAATCAGCATACTGATACTGTGGGGCTACTTTAGTGTCCCATAAATTATTGGACAATAAAGATTGGAATAATGTTAGCTTAAAATCAGCTTTGCCATGACAGGAATAAATAACATTTTAAAATATATTAAAATAGAAATATTTTTGACCAAATAGATGCATCATTGGTTAACGATAAGATATTTCTTTCAAACCCTTACCTTCCCTAAACGTTTGAATGGTAGTGTATATTTTAGGTGTGCTAGCAACCTTTATACATTGAGAAAGATTAATTTGAGGATAACTGATTGCATCTTGAACAGAGACCTGGCTGGTGTTGCTGATGTTGAGGAAACCAGAATTCCTCTTCTGCTCATTGACACTGCAGGCTGTGGCCTGAATGAAATGGAGGACACAGATGAGCAGTCCAAAGGAAATCAAGGTTGATATCAGTTCCAACACAATATTAGTGATTAATGAAATGGCTATTAAATGTTTTTATATTCTCTAATGTTACACAGGAGAGGTAGACATTGTGGCACTTCATGTAAAGTCTCTCACTGAGGCTGGCGTTCGAGTTAAGGACATTGCGATTATTGCACCCTATAATCTCCAGGTGAGGTACTTTTCAACTGATATAACTGATGTGTAAAAAAGCACAGTCTTTATAAATGCCTGCAAAGCAATGACTCTGCTGCTGTTTCAGTGTAAATAGCAGTTGTGCATTAAATGTGATTATGTCTGTTTAAGGTGGATCTTTTGAGACAGAAACTGTCTCATAAATATGCAGAGCTGGAGATCAAGTCTGTTGATGGCTTCCAGGGCAGAGAGAAGGAGGCAGTGGTGTTATCATTAGTCAGGTCCAACAGGAAAGGTACACCAAAGTTTGTGCATTTAATAAATTCAGACTTAAATATACATTTTTGTTATCATATATTCACCCACATGCCAAACCTGCATGCGAACATAAGGAATTATATCACATATTTTTTAAAGGTGAGGTTGGATTTCTTGCTGAAGACAGAAGGATCAATGTGGCTGTGACTCGTGCCAGACGCCAGCTTGTGGTAGTGTGTGATTCTCAGACCGTTCGAAACCATGACTTTCTTAAATCCCTAGTGGACTATATATCGGAACGTGGAGAGACTCGTACTGCTTTTGAGTACCTGGAAGACTGTGTGGCGCAGAATTACATCCGTGATGAAAAGGACAACCAGATCCACAACAAAGACGCTGCGTCTACAAAACAGAAGCCCAGGAATCAAGTCAAGAAAATAGAACAAGAACAAAAGAAAAGTGCAAACAACAAAAGTAGAGGAGTGAATCAGTCCAATGTTCAGCTTGACCAACATAAAAACACCAATTCACACCATCCTAAACCCAAAGATGCCGATCAGACACAAAATAAGAAAAAAGAGATAAAGGACCAACTTCTGAACTTTCTGAAAGGTCCAAACAAGACAGAGCTACAGTTTCCTTCCACACTAAACTCTCATGAGCGTATGCTGGTCCATGAGATTTCTGAAGAAATGGGTTTAAGGCATGAAAGCCAGGGAGAAGGGAAAAACCGTCGCATTACTGTATCCCGGCCACCATCAGATCCGGACAAGTCAGTCGAGCATGAACAACCAGAGATGACTGCTTGTACAGCAGTGAAGCTACAAGATGAGTTACAGAAAGGACCCTCAGAGCCAGCTGTTGATTTGAAAAGCCTGCATTTGGAGCGAATGCGCAGGGAGCAGGAGAGACGAGAGGGAAAAAAGCAGGAAAAACAACCAAGCGTGAGATGGGAACCGGATCCCAGTTCAAGTAAAAGCCAGTCTGTTAAGAAACCCAAAGGCACTTCTAAAGGTTTGTGTTTTGTATCCCGATTACTGAATTGTTTCAATACTTCTGTTACACTTCATAGTCAATATGTGTTTGTTTTTTTTTTTATAGGAAACACTAAGATAAAAGCTGGAGCCACAGATATAGCTGCAGGTGCCATGCCAGGTGACGATTTCGATGCTCTCATTGATGCTGTGGTTAAAGCTGACAGCGTCTGTGGTTTTGAGAAGTGCAAAGCCAGTGTCCTGACTTTAGGGCAGCTCTGTCTCTACTGTAACAGGCAATACTGTCTGAGTCACCATATACCTGAGGTAACTGGCTTTTTATTTTATATTACACGTAAAAACCAAATTTTGCTTTATTTAAATAAGTTTTCATTATAATTTGAAAGCAGGCTGTAGCTTTCAGAAACATGACTTTAGTCATGATGTAACACAGAGCAAGCTGGCGCTATTATTCATAAACACTAAACACTCAAAGGCTTGCCAACAAAAGAGAGTTGAAAATAGTCCTTAAAATGAATAATAAAATAAAAAAATGCATGATATGTTTATTAAAACATTTAAACTAAAGACATTCTGATGCAAGATGCATTTGAAATTATTAAATGTCTTTTTTTAGGTACATGGATGTGGAGAAAAGGCAAAAGCACAAGCTAGAATGAGGATAAGTAAAGAAGGGGTGCTTTATGCAGGAAGTGGACAGAAGGACAAATCAATGGATCCAAATAAAAAAGCATATCTTCAGAGAAAACTAGACTCTAAACTTAAAGATATGGCATCTCAAAGAAAAACTAAAGCCAAAGACAAAGAAAACTGACCTTCTAGGAGACACCGAATCAATCTGACATTGTTTAATTTATATGTGATGGTTATTTACTTGAAAAATAAGTATAGAAAGATTTCTATGCTTTAAGCGTGAGTTTCACAAACATTTTGGTTATGATAAGGCGAACGAGTTCCTGAATGAGGTTGGGAACAGCTGCCATTTATTACAGATTCACACTGGCATGGTTAAATGGCAAACAAATCACAAAGACCTGCCATATTTAATACTCCCAACTGGCACTGTGACTGAAAAGTGGGTTTCTAAATGACTCTGCTTGTGCTTAAAATACCCCCACCCTCCTAAATCTAGCCTGAAATTCCTGTACAAGATTTATGTATTGCAGAATTATTGTCGGGAGCTTAAGTTGTTGCTCCACTGTGTCTCTCAGTGATTGATGCATTGATTATTATGTCATATGTTAATCTCCCAGTTATCTCATGAAGCTCTGAAGAGCAAAGGCAGAGCAGAGCTTTTGGCCTGGGTCCATTTAATATATTTAGTCTTCATACAGCATGTGCTTATGTAGTTTGGTATATCTGTCCACAAGAGGACATAAGAGACTCAGGTGGCATTGTGAGCTCCATGGATGCCGTTAGTGGAGGATTTGCACAGTGAACACATCAGAAGGAGTACTTCAAGTGACAATGTTTCTAATATCCACAAATATATGCGTGTGCAACAACTTTTGACGGTTTGGTCTTTATGAAATGCTTTTGAATTTAACCTCAGCGCACTTTGAGCTATTAAAATGTGCGACACTGAATATTATATTACAAATGTAATGCTTTGGTTGATCAGCTTTTCTCACATAGTGCAAAGTTTAAGGTCGTGTCAAAAATGTACTTTAAAATGTTATTTAAAAGTCATTTATGTATAGAAAGAATTCCTTTATTTAAATAAGAGTATGGTCTGATTGAAACATTTGAAACTTAACAGAATTGCAGTATTTGTAATACTGTAAGTACAGTAGTTGTAGTTTTCTTTGGCTGTCCTGTGTGACTTCCAAATAACTCAGGTAGATGATACTCTGCGCTTCAAATGCTTAGCCCTAAAAATAGCTCTGCAATGTTCTGAATCAGGAATAACCGTTTAGCTGAAGTAAATAGTTACAAAATGGAAATATCCTTAAAGGAATATGAAACGAGCTGTGGGTTTGAAGTTTTTCTCATTTTGCAAGAATACTCAAGAATACTCTTGCTGCATTTTTTGTGTGTGTGTGTGTGTGTGTGTGTGTGTGTGTGTGTGTGTGTGTGTGTGCGCGCAGTGATGCATGAACATAACAAAAACAAAACACAGTCTGAGTGAGAATAAATACGAGTGTGAAAAAGTGAGCGAGTTAGATTTCAAGGTAAGCTTCTAAAACTCAAACATAATAATATACACATAAATTATGCCGATTTCAGTGGACAGTACAAAAATACTGTATTACAGCAATAGGAAATGAATAATAAGCACCTTTAACAAATAATTGTAAATTAAAAGTCTAGATGCAAATTTTGTATTATTTAGACTTTTATTTTTCGTTGAAATGTGACCTGTACATTTTTTTTTTAAGAAATTCACAGATAAATAACTTTCGAATTTGTTGCATGTTTAAACTAATGGTCTGCATTAAAATGCACAGATTTTAAGCGTGCTCCCCTCTTTTATACCAGTGGCAAAGTAAGGGAAGATTCTCTCATTAAACTTACATTTAAACGTGTAAATACTGCCACCATCTGCAGCGTCAGAAAAGGAAACCTTTCCTTTATCATAGTCCAGTTCAACCGTGATGACCTGTGGGGGGGCTTTCAGGGTTAGTCGTGTGCGAGGAGATGTCTGAGCCCAGTAGGATTCCTCATTGTTTGAAATTACCCAGAAACCCTCTTTTGGGTTGATAAAAACTGTTGTCTTCCTTTTTATTGACTCTCGTGCCACCCCGATGTACCACTCTTTGCTGTATGCCACCTCTACATCCCAGCGCTGCTTTCCTGACTCAAAACCGTTAGCAGCGAGTACTGACATGCGGCTCGTGCAGCGTTCAGGGTTGTCTGGAAGTTGCTGTTTTTTCCCATAGCTGATGGTGGTGAGTTCATCTTTGATGAAGAAGTTAGGATGTGCTGTGTTTGGATCAAAATTGACAGAGGCTGGAAAAACGACAGAGAGCCAAATCTTCTCTCATGGTTTTGCACAGGTTTAGAAGAATTGCGATAACTAACTATTTTACTAGATTTTTTTTATCAGGTTCTTTTATGTATGTCAAACGATTTAGCTACTGGAAAGAATCTGTTGTAAGTTATATTTAGATATCAAGTTTGCATACAAGTATTTTTTCAAAATACTTGAAATATAGTCATTACGAGTGAATAAATGTTGATTGCTGCCAGAAATTTCATTAAGTCTTCATGATACAAAGGACTTGTTGTAGGCCTACATTTGCGTACTTACAGAAGTGTACATCTCTTTCCATTCTTTTCCAGACCCCATGCTTTAATGATCCAAGGTACTGAAGCACATCTATGAGTGCCTTTTTTGGATATTCTGTTTCATGAGCAGTGTAGCTAGTCCTGTAATATATGCATTATTTGTTTAAGTGTGACAAGAAAAAAACTGACAGAGCGCTTAATTTAAAACTTTAAACCATTGAGTACAGTACCGTTTTATTGCCTCCTTACATTCCTGTAGATAGAGAAAAGATATTGGTGTAATTGTAATCTTTTGAACCAAACTTTTTTTTTTTAATGGAATGCTGCGCTCAAAAGTATCCTAAAGTGCATGTTTAGTCGATGCTTTACCTGTGAATCATTCCCTATATCTGGGCTAACGACAGCTTGGAGAATTTCCTTTTGTAGGATGCAAAATCAAATTTTTTACATTAACAAACGGCTTAGTTGTTAGAAAGTGGCTGTTTACACAAAATAGGTAAACAAAATAGCCTTCCAAAATGTGAGATAACGTGCTAATGAAAAAGAACATCTTGATTTACCTAGACACTACGAAAAATTAATGAGGCACCGCTAATATACCCCTGTTGAAAAAACAGCATATGCTGGTTAGGTATGTTTTAAAGCTGGGATGCTGGTTTAAGCTGGTTTTTGCTGGTCTTAGGCTGGTCAAACCAGTTTATTACCAGCACATGATCAGCATCACTGCTTCAAATATACCTAACCAGCTGTTTGTTTGTTTTTTTTTCAAAGGAGAAATGTTTTAAAAGCATATTGACCTTTAGAAATGTCAGATCATCTGCTATTATGATGGGATCTATGTATATGGTGATGTCAGAGAGCTCTTTGATGCTTTTATTGACCTCCTCCAGTTTCTCTCTCACAACTGCAGTCTTGCTCTTTCTCTCATTTTCAAGTACAATGAGTCGAGCTGTTTCCTCCTCCCTCAGGATTTTATGTAACTTTTCATACTCTTGCTTTACTTCTGCAGCAGTTTCAGCAGCTTGTTTCTGTGCATTAGAATCAAAATAAACAAGATTTGGATAATCCTTAAGTTTATGTTGAGGAACTGTAGGTTTACAGTTCAGTTTATATAGTTCACCTGTATGTACGTTTCCAGTTCCACCAAGCTCTCCTTTAACTTTTCGACGGTGGTTAGTTGTTTTTTCAAAGGGTTGTACCTATTTATGAGCTCTTTCTGTAGGGCAAGCGTATGGAAAGAGCATTTACATACAAATCACAGAGATCTTTGACAAGTACAAACACACGCTAGTTAATATTTACAGGTATATCTAGCTACAAATCACATAAGACTCATTTCCTTACCATTATGTCTGATGCTGCTTCAGCAATCGGGCAGTACTCGTGATTTTTGTGACTCCTTGATGACGTGCAAGTAATGCAGATAAGTTCTGCGTCTTTCCGACAAAAAAGCTTCAATTGCTCGTTGTGTCTTGAGCAACGCTCCACCGATTTTGCCATGAACTGCTCCGGCTTTTTTTTGAAGACATCCGTAGCTAGCTTTAGACGCAAATTGATCGGAGGCCTGGATGAGCGTTCTGTACGGCGGCACAGAGGACACTGCCGTGTTCCCATACGGCCCCAGTGTGTCTGAACGCAGGTCTTGCAGAAGCTATGATTGCAACTCAGTGTGACTGGGATCTCGAAGACCTCACAGCACGCAGGACACTGTAGGTCCTCCATAGTGAAAGAACCTTCTTGATCCATCGCTGCTGAATTTGCAAATCCAAAAGTCTTTCTCAGATGTTTCGAAGACTTGCAAGCTGAAAGTAAAGTACAGTGCGACTGGGATAGACCGGTTTGACCTGATTTTTTTCGACTTTTAAACAGTGACTCCTCGAAAACATGTCAGAAATGTCGCTCTGAGGAGGATGTCTATTTTCATGGCTTATTATAACTTTTTTTCAAGATGTGTTATGCCGTGGCTTACTTTAAAAGACAACATCAGAAAACAAGCTGCAAAAAACGTCCTTTATTGAATATTTACTAGAAAAAGTCCATTGAATATATATTTATATACAGGACTTCTTTTAATTAAACAATATGTTCAGTCTCATTTTCAGAAGATTCTGCTGCATAAACATGCAAATATTGAGAGGGACAAATGTGGAGAGGTAGTTATGACCTGCTGTCAACCAGGATGTGAACCAGCTTTATACAGCATGCAGTTATCATAGAAGGAAAAAGTTACTATAAAAATTAAAGTAAGGTAAAACAGAAATAAATAAGCAGCATTTTTACATATTGCTCCCATATATTAATAAGTTCAACAATTAGAAATCTCCATGTCATGTTGTTTTATTATTTATTTCTAAGAATTTGCCTGATCACATCCAGCACTAAACATTTCAAAACATCGCAAATGCTTATGCTTGTGGCGAGAGCTATAACAAAATGTATTAGTTTTTTATAAAATGACTTTGGATGTGTTCAGTTAGTATTTTATGTATTAGTTATGGAATAATTAAAGTGGGAAAAATAAGATCCACTTATAAAAGTAGAATTCAGAAGAAACATGCTCAAGACGTCAGATTATATCTGAAGTCTATACAAAGTTAAATGAGAAATTAATTTAGAAGTTTTAAAATGTTGAGAGAACTGTTAGTTAGTCATTAATAAAATATGAATATTCATCAGATGATCAAAGATGATGATTTAAAAATATATATAAAACATCGATCATCGCATATGTTGTAAGATGTTAAATTGATCATACATATGGCAATTTGATTATATTTATTTTTGACTGCAACATTAAATGAAAGTGCCCACAAAAAATAAGGCTAAAAACATTGGGCCAATCAAACATACTCAAAAATGTTAGTGCTATACATGTCGGAAAAGGGTTTTTTTTTTTTGTTGCATATGCACATTTGTGAATCTCTGAAGGTTTTAAGAAAATAAAGAAGATTAATCGTAAGGTTTTAAAGCTGATTTCAACAAACTATACTTCTAACTGTACATACTATAAATGAAAAAAGAAATGATTTTTCACATTTTGTTGATTCAACATAAAAGAAATGAATTTAGCTGTTATCTGAAACGTAGTAATGTTGTGTGTACTATATAAGAGTCTTATTAAAATACATAAATAATTGTCAAATAAATAATTAACAAAATGCATAATTGGTCAAGTTAATAAGTTGAACACATGCCTCTGTTACTTCAGAATATTACAGTTCACTAACAGGAGGCAGTTAGAGACATTTGAGTTTACTACAAGCTCAAAACAAACCTCAAACAAACTCAAACAGAACAGCGTCTCTCAGCAAATCTTATACCGCTGACAGAGAACACCTTTATCTTATTAAAATTACATTGTAGTATTTGTGAATTATTTACACAATCCAAAGAAACTAAATCAAGCTTGAATCTTGATTGAAAAATCAATTAGAAAGTTATAAATGTTTTTTCAGCTGTGACAATAGAGCAATAATGTCCATTAGGAAACCACATGATATGTAAAGCTCTCACCTTGTTGATGAATATCCTTACTGACAGGATAGCAATGCTGCATGGTCCAATCAAAGGTCTTAAGTCTTAAACCAATGCAGTATTATAAGGTCAGTTCAGAGAAATATCTGCTGTCTTTCATGACGTCTCTTTTGAACTGTTAATCCATGTCCTGTCATTTCCACATTATTCCCAGTTGCCATAAAGACAGGATGGAAATATCGGAAACCCTCCTTTTGTCCAGTTAGAAAGCTTCCTGAAAGAAGGCCCTGGAACTTCCACTCCCAGACAGGTCGCTGTGATGGGATTCAGCCATTTTGTCCAAGGCAAGAGTGCAATCTCATACAAAACCCAGCTTCACTGAAGAACGATGGCATTTTGGGCAGCCCTTTGTGCCGTTTGTCTGCAGACACCTGCATGCGTGAAAAGCAAAAACATATTGAGCGACATAGATAACTGGTGACAACAGAGAGTAATAAACACACAAATACATACTTGAGGTGGAAAATGTGAGAGCAGGGCAAAGCCTGCAGCTGCTGGTTCTTCTCTCCGATGGACTCCCCGCACATGCCACAGTAGAGCTCTAGCTCTTCCACACACTGCAGGAACTTCACCACCTGCTCTCTCAACTCGTCCTGCTGCTCCTTACAGCGGTAGATGCTTTCACACAGGCTGTGCATCTTCAGGATACACAGCTGGAAGAGAAGTGCACAGAGACAGTCAACTACAACGCTGATGCTACTACTATTAGAGAACATCTGGTGTCATTGAAGCTCCATTGCTTCAGAAGCAGTGTTGAAAATGAGATGTTTGTCTTTTGTTCTAAACAGATGCATCACCTTGTTTCCAGTCGCCTCGGCCAGATCATGTGCTCTTTGCAATGAGTCCAAAGCCTGAGAAAGTATTCAAATTAAAAATAAATAATTACAAACCATTTAAAATGATTCTTGAACCTTACAGAGCAGCCTATGCTGGCTGTGCACAGAGGCCATAAAGTGGGGCAATCCTGATTCTACAAGAATAGTCACAACCTTTAAGTAAGTTATGTTTTACCTACTACTTTTTATTCAAATGCAAGTTTTGAGCAGTGAAGAGTAGTGCATGTTGTTTGTCGTTTCTCTGATCACAAATGCAGACATGGTGTTTTGTTAATTCAGCACAATCTAACGCGGCACATAAAAAGAGAGTACAGTAATGTAATGATAATCAGTAATTATGTCCCCACTGGATGCAACAAATGCCTGTATTTGTAATGGCTTTTAATGTTTTTGTGTCATTGCATCGGGTAGCAGCATCACGTTATGGTGAGGGGCGTAACATTTCTGTCACACACTTGAGGTATTCGGCCGATCACAATGCACTGTATATATAATGTGTCAATCACAAATGTTCTAGACAATTAAGAAAATAAAGTTATTAAAAAGAGATTTCATAGTGATGCAATGGAAGATTCATTGTGGGTTCCCCAAAAAACATTTCTGTGAATAGTGCTTGAAACAGCCATTTTTTTTAGTGTGAAGAATATTTTAATTTGATAAACAAATTCAATGGGTGTTTAAACAGCACATGCCAATAAAAAAAATATTTTTTAGGCAAACTACACAAATCAGTTTCCTGACCTTATCGTATTCCTTCTGCAGAATCCAGCACTTCCCCACACCTACGTAGATGGATGCTTGTCCAAGGCGGTTACCGATCTCTGACATTATGCACATGGAGGACTCATAGCGAGGGAATGCTTTCTGTATTGAAGGTGAGCACACAAAGAAAAGCATTATTGCTATAAGCAAAAATTATAATTCTGTAGTTGTCTAGTTATGGCTGTTCGAGCACATAATGCACATTTTGTATTTGAACCATTGAACATTGTAGCTAACTACAGACAGCTTGTTTCAATTGTGTAATAACAAATAATTGACGTTTGTAAATTTGGTCATAACTGTGAAGCTCTATTACTAATAGAAATAATGTGTAAGTGAAAAACTGTGTAACAGCTATGGGTTAAATGCAGTAGCAATACACTAAAAAAAACAGAAGTAGAACTTACATCAACATCCTTTTGACAGCGATGAATATCAGCAAAGTTAAGCAGACACAGTGCCTGAAGAGGACGATCTCCATGCTGCAGTGCAATCTTCATTGATTCCTAAGAGACATAAGATCATTTCCAGTATTAAGGAATATATACAATGCAAACCTTTTTTTACTATAATAATCATTTCACAATATTACTTTGTTTTTGTCAAATAAATCAAATAAATGCAGCCTTGATGAGAAAAAGATTTCTTAAGAAGTTCTTGAAAAAAAAGTACATGTAGTGTATGAACCAACAACCCCCATTCATACAATATACAAAACTGAGAAGTTGCTCAACGGCTGGAATGTGGCCTGTAATCCCTGCTGTTAGACGTCTGTAAATCACACTTGCAGACAGCACATTGTGACGCTCACAGTCCAAAGCATGGCTGTGATATTTCTCTCCTCGTCATTAGCAAAGAGCTAAGGGTAAGCTCTGCTCTTCATTAACACTCCTCTCAGACAGCACCTCAGCAGGATGGACTCCGGACTGGCGTATTTTTATCAGCCATAGTAAAGGGGGCTGGTCGAGGGGGCTGGCACAACTTGTCCTACAAATAACTGCACCTGTCAGTTGTACCGTGGCCCGAGCAGCAGACAGAGGCCAGGGTTACACCAAGGGGACTGATAAATATGATCAACATGCGGCATCCTGGGGGATTAAGGTGATGCTGCCTTAAATCTTAGTCCAGGTGACCACTGACACAAGCTGTTTCCACATAAAGATTGCCTTATTTGGTTTCGGTGCACCTACTTTAGTCATTTAAAACTGGTTGATGTATCATAATTAGATGTTTGTACCTCACAGCATTCCATCGCATCTGCTAAGCGCATCAGCTTCCTGTAGGCCACCGACATATGGTACTGGCTCATGGCACGGTACTTGAGACTCCAACCTTTGCCATAGTCATTCACGAGCTCAGCTGCTTTGCAAGGAAAGAAGAGTGCTTTCTCATAATCCTGCAACAGCACAAAATATGCAGTTATTAGAAGTATAAAACAAGCTGCACATAAAGCATAGGAACAAAACGGAAACTAATATTAGAAAAAAAAAATCTTAAATTACAAATCACAAATTACTTAAAGTCTGACCGATGCATTTACTGCTATATTTTAAGCCAATGCATAAATGCACAAAAAATTAAACAATTTGATGCATATGAAAATGAAAGAGCATGAAAATGAGAATGCTCAAAGCAACCAACCACTCGAAGTTGATCATTTCCCCCGTGGCAGGGAGATATAGCTCTGCTACAGCTAAAAGAGGCTGTCTTATTATTGCCCCTAGTAGTGCTGACATTCTCTGCATGCCTCTCCATCACATACTTATTACAGCAGGCCTTCCTGGGAATCCAGGGGATTTGCTCTCTTCAAATCTCTGGTGTCAAGGTGAGTACAAATGCCTATATCTAGCCATTGAATACATTGTACAGAACATGTAGGCAGTTTGTTAGTCATGTAAAAACTGCTTTACTCTGTCACTTAAGTAGAACTTGAAATGACTGCAGGCCAAAGGAACATTAAAGAAATACTTTGTGTACAGTACACAATGACAGAGACTTTGTGTATACTTAAGTAAATATACACACTACATTTCAAATACGTGGGTTTAGAATTGTATTTTTTTTCATTATTATTTTATTCAGTAAGGATGTATTAATTTGATCAAAGTCACAGTAAAAGTCTTTACCTTTTTTCAAATGATTTATATGTCAAATAAATGCTGGTTTACATCAAAATTAAAAAAAAAATATTATGAAATAGAAAGCAGTTAAAGAGAAACCTTTTGATCAAATGAATGTAGCCATGACACTTGAAAAAATCTCACAGACCCCAGACTTTTGAGCAGTAGTACCAGCATACTGCTAAATCTCATGATATTCATTTAAAACTATTTATTTGAATTTAGTTTTTATTTATGATTTATGAGTTGATGGTGAAGTAGCCAACAAGTGTCCATCATTCTTGTGATCTCTTTCAATACTGTTTAAAAAGCATCCTAAAACGCACACAATGAAGTTAGTTACGAGAGTGTGTGTACAGAAATGTAATCTAGACAGAGTTGTGACAGATTTAAAAGAAAGTTAAGTATACATTTTTATGTTATTTTTTTGGTGTGATGACTTTACTATTATTGTAAATTGTGTAATTGTAATTAGAGGGTGTGCCACAAACTTGTAATAGCAAATGCATGCATATGTATTGTTTCTCAAAACCTAAATAGGTTTTAATCCTCATACCTTAAGCTGGATGTAGAAGTTGCCCAAACTGCAGCAGACCCGGCACTCCAGCATCTTGTCATCATTGTTATGAGCGTATCGCAGGGCCTTCTCATAGCTCACTAAGGCCTTTTGGAAAACGCTAAGACCCAGATAGGCATTGCCCATGCTCAAACACACTTGCCCGTTGAGCTGTAGGCTTACGGTGGTGCCCTGCATGTTTAAGCAGGTCTCACAATATGAGACTGTCTTCTGGAATTCACAAAGCTTCTCATTGCTGCGTGCCAGGTTCAGGTAGCCCTCCGTCAGGTAGTCCGGATCCTCCATCTCTCTTGCTGTGTTTATCTGAGCTAGGGAGTACTAATGGTTGCATGGGAACAGAATACAATAAAAATGAGTTCAACTGTTGTTCCCCATCCTGCTGCAACCTGATAAAATGCTATACAAGACAAAGGACTTTATTGTCTTCATACCGTGACAGATATCAAGCATACTTTATTATTATTATGTGAGAGCTACAGTTGTTTAAACACATCATAGTGCAAATAAAGTCTTTGCTGAACTTGGGAACGCTGGTCCCTCTGCGAGGAGGTTTATGTCAACAAGATGCTCTGTGCTGAGGATCATATTGCATGTGGCTCTCCTTACCCTCCATGTAACTATGGAAGTTACATATTATATGCATGTTCTGCATTATTCAAATTGCTATAAATTTCAGTACGTCAGAAAGCTTCGACATTGAGGATACATTAGTTCAAATCATAGCAGATATTAAAAGGGATAGTTCATTTACTCAACCTTATTTTGTTTTAAACTGCATGACTGACTTGTTTTCTGTGGAACACAAAAAAGTCTCTTGGGTTCAATATATGGACAAAACTATTTTTCTGTTTTCGAAATGGTCTCGATTTTGTAATACAAGTTTGCAACAACAAAAAAGTAATACTTTAACACTTCACTTCACATGCCAGTTGATGGAATACATATTTTTTGGCAATGTAAAAAATAATGTAAAGGTGAAGGAGGATGACTGCATAAGTGGCTCTTACCTGCAGCATCTCCTTGTATTTCCCCATTTCAGAATGTGCTGTGATCAGACAACCTAAAACTCGAAACTTCCCCCCAGGATCAGATGTCTTCCTTAACACTTTCATCCAGACATATAAAGCCTTTTCTGTATCATTTGACTGATAAAGCTTCAGTCCTTTCTCAATCTGCTGTTTGGTTTGGTCCTGACCCATTTCTGCTACAAAGTCCCTCATAAAAATAACCATCCGTTTGGCTCTTCGGCCCACTGGGGAAACGCAAATGTAGAGATTTTTTGTCTTTCACTGTCAACGCACCAAAACAAAATACGTGTTAGCGAAAAATCCACCCCGGAGATCTGCACCCACTCTCGTCACTGATCTACAACTCTCAGCTTTGGGTGCAAAGAGATGTTGAAGAAACTGGATCCACAGCTTGCAAGGTCTTCAGAGTCCAGATCTCCATTGCTCATCGCTTTAAAGAATCACAAAATCATGGTCTGTTGACATTAAAGACCCAACTTCAGTTGCTCCAGAAAGCTTGGAAAGAAGATTGAAGGGAAAAAAATTTGACACTAAAGAAATAAGTCTCAATCCAAGGTGCTGGCAATGATCTCCCAGAATATCTACTCCTTCCACACCCGAGGGGGAGGAATTCTCTGTACACTCACCCCCCCACAAACCACCCCTTCATCTTTCTCTTCCCTCCCACTGCAGTGCTGGCGCTACAGCAGATGGCCTTGTCACTCTGGACCATGTGTCTCTGCTGGAATCCAGCTTCAGCCTCTGAAAAGATCCAAGGTCACAAAAGACGCTTATCTGTCGATCTTCATACCAACAGTAGTGCTGTTCACCTCCACATCCACGCACCGTCAAGAGGCTCAAGCACCACAACTGTGAAGGGCCCTTAAGAAAGAACAACTTTAGGAAATATTCAGTCCTACTGCACTACAGCAGAGATTTGAACAAGTGAACAACATGTGAACAAGTCTAAAAACAGCCAGATATTTCACAACGGTGAAGCACAGCGTGTCAACGGTCCACATAGAGAGTGGCAGTTCCTGTGGGTGGGCCTTGTTAAGCCGCTCGGTGTGCCACCTCCCAGCCCCCCAGCCTTGGTGTCAGCAACTGATGCTTAGAATAGTTCACAAACTCTGACATGGTATTTGTCTTGAGTTACAGTACCGCTGCTTCTTGAAACACATCAATGGGATCGAATTGTCGGGTTCTCAACAGAACCTGGCTTTCTTCGGCCCTTCCTGCCCCCTTTACACCCAGCTTCACGGATACAAATAGGGAGCATTTACCGCCTTGCCATTCACAAGATGACTTGTCTTTCCAAAGATAAACATCTGGTGGTTGTAAGTCACGTCTTTGTTATAACGCAATTCCTGAAATGCTAACACACTGCCTCAGCACATTTTGGGGAAACCAAAATATATTCCTTGAAATAAATGTGTAGATATAGCTTTCAAGTATATTTTAAGGCAGAGCAATTAAAAAACCCTTTACTTTCATTTTTCAAAATGTCTTTTGCCTTCTGCAGAAGAAAGACAAGGTTCAGAAGGACAAGAAGGTGAGGGTGACATTAACTTAACTCTTAGGCAAATGGGAACATGTGAAATACATAACTTATTTTTAGCTTTTAATTCAAGAGAAATGTTGACCAAATGTACAGAGTAAAACAACAGACATTTATTAAAAAAATGTCTACAATTTCAAAAGTCAAATCATTGTAACTAACAATAATCCAAACCAGCCACAAAAGTCTCTGGTAGACATAAAACTAGACAGCTTCTTCGTATTCTGCATGGTGAAGTAAAATGTAAACAGTTGTAGCATTCAACTTTCAAACCAGCTTGAGGTGGTATAAAGTTCCTATCCAGTCAAAAACCACTGAGAATCAGAGATTGGAAGTGAAAACAGGGAAATTACCATAAAGCAAGATAGACGAGTTGCAATAAGAGCACATTTCTTGCAAACTTTCATTATGAATAATACTTAAATGGCCCTTGACAATTGTACTAAAATATTTTTGTCAGCTCTCTTGGGGATACTTTGCACCAACAATCATTTTCTTACGTTCAGAGCATGTAGGCAGACATATGAAAGACACCATATATTGCATTTTATCACTCATTAGAGGGTAGTTACTATATTCAATTCATAGCTGTACACGTTGACATACTGAATACATGTATTCAGCTAACTCAGTAAGTGTTGTGTAAAGATTAGTGTGGATGTAGATGCATGTAGCGGAATGTTTACAGTTTTTAAAAATGATAATATAAATCCCTTTTGAAATACAAATGAACCAAAGTTTCACCAAAGCTTGATAAGCTTCAATGGTCAAGTAAACTGCAAACAACAAGCATCACACATTACATTTGGCCTTCATTAACACTTTACAGTGTCCTACTGTGTAACACTTCACATGACATTATAAAGTTTGTACCACTGTATCACAGTAACAACTTCTACGTGACTGCTGTCTATTTAATCAATATCACAGACCATAGCTGATATGACCATAGTACATTTATCATGGTCCCATGCATTACTTGAACATCTCAGGCCAAAACAAACTGCCAATTTGTGAGGAGGATTTTGATTCCCTTGATTACAGAGACAACCGACGTGGCAGGATTCAACTTCAAAGTGTTTGCGTCGCCTTTCTTGCATTTGTCCCTAAAAACGTAGATGCATCCGTTGCAGCTGGCCACTTTCCACAGAGATGGTACACAGCTCCACACTTCAGGAAAGCGCAGCCGAGTGAAGCTGTCCAGCAGTGGGTTATAGCACACCAGAGAGTCTCCCTCTGCCACCACAAAGATAAGATCCTTATGTGCGGTGGCATGCATGCATCCGGCAAAAGGCAGCATGTAGGGCTTGGTATGACACCTCTGTGTGGCCGTGTCAAAGCACTGGATAAGGCGAGATGGTTTGGTAAAGAAGTCCATGTCATTTTCCTCCCCGCCCAAAAGGTAAATGGTGCCTCCCAAATTGACTCCAGCTGCACCTGACACGGCTGTGTCTAGTTGAGTGGTCTCTTTCCATATATTGTCCTGTACCGTGTAGTAAATGACAGCATTGGAGAGAGTGTCCTGGAGGGTCTTGCCTCCCAATGAGTATATGGCATCCTCTGTGGACACAGAAACTAACGTGTGGTGCAGACGGTCCCGGGGCAGAGGGGCGCAGCGCTCCCAGTCCATAGTGTGCATGTTGCATTTCCACATGCGTCGTGGTATGGAGCCCCCTACGACATACAGATCTGCCCCATGCTTGCAGGCAGCTGTGATCTGGTGACACAAGCTGTTCTGGCCGCTTACGCTGATGGCGTCATCCTCATCACAATGAAGAGACACTGCCAATGAGTGTGTGCGTGTGTCTTCTTTCCCAATTAAGTATATGTGAACTTTTTCACCAATTTCCTAAAATACAAAAAATATTTTGAAGTGATCAGCTATGTGAATTGATATAGCAGGTTAACAAATGAGATATTCTGGAAGGTTCAATAATGATTTCGTATAGTGCCGTAAAATAGGAAAACATGTATGCCAACATCGTCCAGAAAAGTGTTTTTTTTTTTGCATAATTATAATAAAAAATGACAATTCTATCATTAATTACTCACCCTCATGTCATTCCATATCCATAAAACCTTCATTCACCTTTGAACACATATTAAAATATTTTTTGATGAAATCAGAGCTTTCTGACCCTCCATAGACAGCAACCGACACGTTGTCATGGTACTCTAGAATAGCTTTTGTGTACAAAGAAGACAAAAATAAAACCTTTATTCTTAAGACTTAATTTCTCGTCTTCCGTGTTAGTCTCCACAGAGCTTTATAAAATTAAGTTTGATATACCCTTAGATATTGATTACATCTATATTTATTCATTTAGCAAACAATTTTATCCAAAGCGACTTACAATTGGGGAATACATCAAGGGACTCATCTTAAAGAGGCAAATAGACATAGAAAGTGCTTGAAATACCAAGTTTCAAGCATAGTTCAAATAAGAACAAGCTAGACGGGGAAATATAGGAAAAAAAAAGAAAGGTTTTCAGAAAGCTCTCCGATTTCATCAAAAATAACTTTGTGTTCCAGGGATGAAAGAAGGTCTTATGAGATTGGAATACCTGAGGCATAATAATTAATAACAGTATGTAAAAAATACTGTTTAATATCCATTTAATCCATAACTAACCTTTAGGCTGTCTAGAAGCATATCCAAATACTCCTCTCGTTCGACTTTATTGTGATTTATCCAAGATTCAATAGCTGCAGTAGGATTTTGTGAGCTTGGCACACCATCTAAAAAAGAAAATGAAAACGACAAGTTAACACGATCTCTGAATCTTTCTGATTAAAACCTCTCACCTAAAGTGAAACCAATTTGCTGTTTATTCAAGCCATTTATTCACCTTTAATGATATCCATGAGAAGGCACAACGGCAAGTTCAGGAACTCCTCTGTCTGGTGCAGCTGAACCAGGTGAATCTTCGCACAGTGCTTGGCAGCTGTATACAACTCTTGGTCACTGTGCCTATCTGCCAACCACATCACCTGAAATAAGAAGTAAACAACAGTTTTCTACCGATTCAGCTTTATCAAAGCTTTTTTGTATGTATATTACAAGTAGCAGTTAATAAAACCGAAGGTTTCACCTGAAGGCAGTTCTTGACATCCACAGTTCGTGACAGGAAGCGAGAGCACTCCTCAAACAGGGCAGTGAGCTGATACATATCAGCCATCTCATAAGTGTCCTGCAGGTCTTCCACTCTTAGTTTGATCGTCCCATGGTAGATGTAGTCAACCAGCGACTGGAAGACTGGCGCACTGACATCCTTCAGCTCAATATTACGATCAAAAGCTTCTCTGAGGTTAGAGGTGAACATGGACCTGAAGAAGCAGCTTTGTGCAGAGAGCACGAGGCGGTGAAGCTGGAACTCTTTGCTGTCCACGGTGACGGTAACATCTGCAAACAAACCATCTTCCAGACACAAGTCCATGATGCTCTTCACGACACGGCTGGAATGGGAGCGATCGGTGAAGGTGTAGCCCTGGAAGTAGTTTTCATCCCCTGATGGACCTCCAACACTGTAACCCCCGTCTTCACTGGACTCCATGGCGCCTATAAAATCTAAAGCAGCTTCACCTGAAAACTAGATGAATGACTGTGTCTTAGATGGATTCATTCATGTAATTTTGATTGTTTACTGGCAGGCTGGGATTTGCTTTAGTATATATCACCCAGTAACTTAGGCTCCAAAATTGCTGTGAGATAAGAGATCTATATGTAGTTTTCCGTTTATACGGTTCCACCAAAACGGTTGGACTTTGTATTCAAATCAGCGTTAAATTTGACTGAGCAGTTCGCTCAGTCAAATGATGTCCATCTATGGTAAACTGGCCAGCTAAGTAGCTAATACTAACTTAAGCCACCTAGATTAAGGTTTCACCATCCCAATGAGCCCACAATCGGGAAAACGGCGTGACAGATGTAAAAGTGTAGACAGCACACGCACGTTATCATTTATAAATGTTAGCATGTGTTAAATCTTTGCCATACCAGAAGACTGCTTGTGAGCTTCAGGAAGTAAACAGCATATTCTTCGTCCTGACGTCACCGCGTGTTTACGTGACTCTCTGCTGCTCCCGTGTGTTGGAGCCCTGTCATTGCATCGCATCGCATAAAAAAATATATATATCATACATTTTAAAACGTATATTCAAGTAACATTTCATTTAGCACTATTTCACAATATCATCTCACAATCATTTACAACAACAACGAAAAAGGAGTAGATAAAATAAATAGTCACCATCTCTAAGTAGTTGCAGTTTTTTCTCCCTCAGTTTGGATCAAATTGCGTTTTTCCGCAGGTGAAAAAAATGCGACGCACTAGACTGTCTGACTCGGGAATGCCGTTTTTGTGGGGCTAACACGGATGACGACCGAAAGCTGCGTGATTCAAGCGGTGTTTTATTTTTGTGGCAATGTTGTTGACTCAGATTAAAGTGGCATGTGTCGTCCTGTGCCTTATTGGCTTCAGGGAGCCCTGGAATACCTCAGGTAAAGGCTATTCAACTCTTCCGGTTAAATACTTGGGTCTTTGTTACTACACAATATTTAGATTAATCATATATGCAGGCCTGTTTTCCCTGTGATTAAAATAGTAGTGCTTGATTTTATTAGCAATTCCAGTGCTGTTGGACTGTGGCACTGGCCCTTCTGTGGCATGTTGGACATGATTCCTGCCAGCCCTTACGTCAGAGCAGCATATTTTCCACCTTTATTTTCTCCGAGCACTATGCTTAAAACTTTGGTATCGTATTATTCATACATAGTTTATCGTGGCATTGCTCATCACATAGCTCTGCGTGGCTCAGGCTTGTTTGTCTTACAGCTCAAATGTAATGCTTTTGATGCAAGTCACGAGTCTGTGCTGTTCTACAGATGTTACAGCAGTTCTGCACGGAGGACTCGCACATCAAGGTTTCATCAGATCTGAAAATGATGCTAACCTGATGTTTGAGGTAAGAAGGTATAGCTATATCCATACATAGATGTACATTCATTTATTTTTTGCAGTGAACACAATTTATTTCAAGGATAATTTAAAAGCTATAGGTTTTACTATGGCAGTGTGTCACTGGAATGGCAAAACTTTTCTTAAACACACTTTAAGGTGCTTTTTATGACCTTTTATGACATGTTGTACATAACATGCATCTAAAATAGTTGAAACATTTCTAATTGCTCCCTAAGTATTATGCATGCAGTTTTTATAACATAAAAACAGTTAGATAATATAAAGACTACATGGAATATTTAATCAGTGCTCATGCTCCTGGACTTGTTTAAGCTATTTTAATAATCCAATTAAACTCCAAATACGTACAATTGCTGAAGAAACAACTGTATGGAGTCCCAGGAAATTTGTCCTCAATAAATGTTTTACATTTTAGTGCTATGGTGAGCAAAGGCATATTTAAAGACAATATTTTTGCAAGCAAACATAAGCAATTGTTTCCTCATCACCCCATCCCCCAATGGCCACCACACCCTACAGATCAGCTCACATTTTCTTTTTTTCTTTTTAAATCCCTAGTTCTTATGGAGTGGACTTGAGATTGATGCTGACAATAACATTGTCATGCGAGATCAAGAAATTGCATCAATGCGACAAGGGCGAGCTTTCTTATCTCTTATAAACGACAGCATCCCAAAAACTGTCTCTGCAATGGAGAATTTACTGGCTGAGCTGGAGAAGCAAGACAACTCTTTTACTCAGGCCCGTTTTGAGACCCTCCTCCTTGGGACCGTCTATTCAGCCTATCAAGCACGAAACCAGAGGCTAGAGTCCGAGCAGCAGGCCTGGAAGGACATTCTTGGTCGTTTGGCAAATGTTACTTTCGTTCAGCTACGCAGGTCTTAACTAACAATAAACACACCAGTGATTCAGAAGTGCACACGTAAAGAAAATCAGATAAAGAGTGTGCATATTTGGCGTGCTGTCCGAGGGGAGGGCTCTGAGCTTGGAATTTGGCCTGAACTCAGAGTACTCCTCCATATCCTAGGCTGGGATAGGAAAAGTCGAGAGTGAGGAGTTATGGTGGTGAAGGGATGCTGGAAACTGTTGAGGGACAGAGGTGAGTCGACTATGTATATATACTCCTCTCGTGCTGATAGGGTAGATTATCTGAACGTGTTCCTCACAAATTTTAAATAAACATCATTTAAAGTAACACCCTGATTATTTGTCCCTTGTTTCTATCTCCAAGAATAGGAACCTCTTATTACTGTAATAAGACACACAACATGAAATTTTTACCGTAAAAAAGTACAAACGTTTATTTAGTACAGAATATATATACACATTAGACCCTATAAAAGGTAACAAAACAAGTCTGTATTTTTATTTTTCTTGTTTCAGGTTTTATATAATGACATGAACCTGAGAATCAAATTTTGACGTTCAGTGTATTCTCTCACTTTTTCTTTGTTTTCGATGTCTTGCATTCTGTCTTGCTCTTGGTCTTGGTCTCTGTTGACAGTGATGACAGTTTTTTCTTGAGCTTTGCATCATCAGCAGCTCTTCTGTCTCTATTTGTGCGCTGCTGATTGCTACGCTGGGATCTGGAGGTCCCAGGTCTGCCTCCACTGTCCTCCACTTTCTCTGTTGTTTGTTTCCCATTAACACTGTTCAGTGTGTCCTCTCGGTTCCAGATCAAAATGTTATAGCCTGTAATTAAAGTGTACAACTTTTTAAAATTAATCATATCTTCTATGGTGCCTGACTACTATGATTATTAACAGTAAATTATAGTTTACCCATTCCAGAAGCCAGCACATCTCCAGCTGGACTAAACTTGTTGAGCTGAAATAAATAAACGTGTAATATCTTAGGTGCGCCTGCAATCGGTAATACATTGGTATAAAGATTGGTACATACATTTTTAAAAAACCTAATCAATTATTAAATTATTAAAACATCCTTACAGATATGATACCAGCTGCATTGGGGTCTCTCAGCTGATGCACAAGCCCTCCACTGTTTGCATCATATATGTCAATAGTTCTCTTGTCATTGACAAATACTTGATCGTCTGGGTAACGGCCAGCCACGATGAGGTCATACATGGGATGCCAGGTTGCCTAAAGGAAAGTTTTTTTTTGCAAAATTAAACTCAAGGACATTAATAGCCCTGGAACTCTAAGATGCCTGTAAACTTAATAATAACAACATGAGGAGAAAAGCTTAGGCTAAAGGAACTCTTACCTTGATGGGCGTTAAGTGCTGAAACTGTCGATGAGGATGAACAATTACTTGATATGGTTTAGACCAGTCATATGAACAATAAACCCTGATCTGATTCCTCTGGTCTGTAGTCAGGAGCTTGGTGCTGTCTGTTGGATTAAAGTACACTAAAAAAAAAGAACATTATTTTCAATATTAATTTGCACTGTACAGTTGAGAGTCTTTTTGTATTACTTCTTCCCCTCCTCACTTTACTAATCATATATATAGTCTCTTACCAGAATTGACTGGCTTTTCATGAGGCAATTCAGCGATATAACTGCTTTTGTCTTTAATATTTCTGATGTCCCACAGCTTGACTGTAGAATCAACAGAAGATGTAGCCATCAGCCAATCACAACGAGGATTAAATTCTGCATGGGTTACTTTGGCTTTGTGCAGCTTCTCTTTGAAAATCTAAATGTTTAAAAAAATGAAAACATTAGACAGCTTTATTCTTGATTTTCACAATTAGAATTGATTTAGATTTTCCCCCTTACTTACCTCATGTCCATCTAAGCCAAGCAGAAGTAGTCGTCCAGTATTGTCTCCAGTCGCAAGCATCTGACGACTGACAGACACGTCCACACAGCAGTACCAGTAACTGAGAGAATGACATTTGTTGCATTAAATCCATATATAAAAACGTATCTTAACATCCAGGGAAGGGCTTTAAAAAAAGTCAAATACCGTGACCACAATTTTTAAAATACGACAAATGTGGCAAACAGTCTCAAACAAATCAACAAGCAAACTATACTACATGTTGAAAGGCAATTGTTCTTAGAGGACAGCAATATGGAATACTGAACCTTAACTTAAAATACATAAACACCACCACAAAAGTAGATTCGATTTCCCAACACTACAGAGCTATTCACAAAAAAGTTCAAACAATCGCTGTCCTCACCAAAGATCATGGTGGTCATGGCCACAAACTGGGGTTCGAGACAATATCTGACTTTGGGTGCCCTCAAAACTCTGCACGCTGACTGTGCCATCACCAGAAGCAACAAAGATTTTGGACACATCTGCGGGGCAGAACTTCATCCCGCCTATAAAATCACCAGCTCCTTTCTGCGAGGACAAAACGGACAAACACAAGCCTATTAGGTCTACAAATAGCTGTCAAAACAAGTACTGTCCTGAGATGGGAAGACTCAGTGGTTGGGGAGGAATGTGGGTTCAACACAATTGCAAATTAATACAGCAATAAAAGTGACCCAACAACATGAAGGAGATGCGGACAATCAATGTTCCTCAACACAGCCATACACAACCAACAAAATGTATTCATCTCAGACGTCCTAAAATCTAACAGCTTAGCAACAGAACATTAAGCTCCATTAAAAGCAACATAATCAATCGCATGAGAATACTGTCAAAAAAATTAATGATTTCATCCTCTGGTCTATCACAGAGTTTACCCAACATCATACCAATCAGAAGACCAAAATATATACAAACACATTCAATGGCCACTTTAACTATGACATGGAACTGAATTGTATAACTTGTTAACACTGAAACTGTAACACTGTAAACACTGTTAACATCAAACACAGGCAAGTTCTTCCATATTTTAGAGCCAACGAAATCAAACACTCAAAAAAGATGTTGGACTTGCATTCTTATTATACTATAAATGAGCTGAATGAACAGAAATGCTCAACAACAGGACAGGAAGAGGCCTATCCGATCAAATTAGTGTTCAGTTTAAAATTTTTGTTAAAGTTTCTTTGAGTGCAAATGGGAGAAGTACCATAACTGCTAATAAAGAAACTCGCTTACTCCCATGAATCTGTTTGGGCAAAGACTTGTACAACCGATCCACTGAAATCCCGAAGGGTGGTAGCACCCCAAATAGATGAGATGAACAGCTGATTGGTATTGAATTGGTTAAACTTCATGCCTGTTATTGCATCTCCAGGACCCATCTGGAAGAACAGAGGAGAAAATCTCAGCAGCTACTAAAATTGCATCTTTGAACTGTTGTAATCTTTGCTAAAATGTACACTTTCAGAAAAAAAAGGCACAAAGATGTTGTACAGTACGTCTTTGTACTTTACTTGCAGAGGAACACAATAATTTGACTTCACAGAAACCCCAAAAGTACTTGTCATTATGTCACTGAATAATTACACCATTTTAAGCCAAGAGGCATCTAAAAACATTTAAAAAGTTAAATATTTTCTCACTTTCCCAGACTTACTTTCCTGAGTCATGTTTACAATTTCTAGAAAGTGAAAGTGTCCAAATGTCTAAAAACCAAGTGTCCAAATATTTTCATTTTGAACATTATATTTTTCTTCAATCCAGCATTATCTCACCCCCTGTATGAAGGTTCTCTTATTCAGCATATTATAATCCCACAGGATGATGTCTCCGCCCTTGGAGCCCACTGCAACAGTGGTGGGATGGGTGGGATGCCATTCCAGACAAGTGACCCTCCGATCGAAGGGGCTGGCTGTGCGGTGAAGTTTGTAGGCTCTAAGGGAGCGTATAAAAGGTTCTTGCAGACACTATAAAGCAATAAATGGGGAGTGTTAACATAATACTGTATTTGTAGAAAATGTACACCATTTTTCTATAAAGTTCACAAGTGCATTATATATAGTGGTGGCCAAAATGATTAGAACTCTAGTATTTTCACAAGTCAGTTATTTTTACCTTTTGCTGTAGTCTGTCAGTATGAAATATCAATTTAAATTTCCAAACTTACATTTTTCCATTAATTGTAATAATCCGTTCAGATTTTTCTGTCTAGAATGACATTAAGAAACAGTACAAAGACAGACTAAATCGTCTCCAAGATGCTTTAAAAACCTGCAAAAGCTACAGTACTGTTAAAAGTTTTATGCACTTGTGTATAAATGCTGTCAAATTAGGACGCTGTCAAAAATAATGTCATAAATAGGTTTTTTTGATCAACTTATGCTGATTAAATTAAATCAGCATTTGGTTTGACCATCCTTTGCAATCAAAGCTTTTATCGTAGGTGCACTTGCTCATGGTATTTTAAGCAGCTTTGCAGGTAGGTTTCTTGAAGCATCTTGGATAGAAAAGTAAAAGATATAAACAACTGACTTAAAATCATTTTAGCTGCTAAAAATATTAGTGTTCTAATAATTTTGGCTAGTACTGTATATATATATATATATATATATATATATATATATATATATATATATATATATGTGTGTGTGTGTGTGTGTGTACATTACGGGCTTGTCATCACCTGACGCAGTTGAGCATGGATGCTCTGTCCCAAGGAGCTTTTGTAAATGTAGTGAAGGATACTTGTTTGGCCCACTTTTTTCTGAGCTCCAATCCATTTGACACTTGCTTGTATGTAGGTTTCTGTGACATCACCCACAGTGCATGCACAGTTAAAACAGTTCATCCCATTACAAAATTGAGAATGATTAAAAACACTAGTTTTAAATTCATAAATTAATTATTCAACTATTGCATTTTTGCACAGTTACACAAAATTGTGCAATTACTCGCAGCTTCGCTCACCCGTTTTCGCTGGCGTCTTGCCTTCTTGTTTGGCTTTCAGCTTCTTGGAGAGTGTTTGAGTTTGTTCTTCATTGGGTCTTTTCTTTGAATTGATTTTCTTCGTCTGCGTCGACGCAGAGGAATCTGTCTGAGCCCTTCCTCGCGCCATTGAACGTCTAGTTTCTCTTTGAAAAAGATCGACAAAGACATTGCAAATCGAATATATATCACTGTTGCAAATTGTTCATGGGATGCGATCGACTAGAATCACGCAAGTTACTTTCTTACCTGCAGATATAAAACAGTCTACAGTACATCCGCCATCAGATCGGGAAACTGGACACAGATCAACACCGCTACACGTGCACGGGCACGCTTTCTGACTACATTCAGTGACGTATGAGACCCAAATTTTTAACGTTACGCGCAATACAGAATGCATCCACTAGATGCCACTAAATGCTGGCAACTGTCCACAAACTCAAACCGTATACGTTTTTTTTTTTTTTTTTTTTTTATAAATGACTGTATTTCTTTCGTTTCTGATTTCAATGTTTATATTTAGAATATCAATAAAGATATTACATACACTTCACTAGGAACATATATACACACATACACTTCACTACATGCAGCTTCATATGAGCCTAATATAATACTATAAGATATAATATTCAGAATTTAATTTATTTTTAAATCGGTGTATTTTGCATAAATAAATATGCTTAACTATGCACAAATACGCTTCACTAGAAATATTCAGCAATTCCTGGATCCTTCGCTGTTTGTGTACAAAACATTACCTGCAGCTTCAGTTCAAACTAATATGAGCTTAATATAATACTACAAGTACAAGGCATAATGTTCAGAATTTTATTTTATTTTTAAATCGGTATATTTTGCATTCATGGTTAGTTTGCAGTATAAAATTGTTTATAATGAAATACCATCACACACACACACACACACACACACACACACGCAGCAACAACGACAACAACAGATACATTTGCAAAACTAGACCACTTCTTTGACGGGCGTCGCGTTGCGCCTGTAGTGGGATAATTCAGCTTCTTGGATACGGAGCGTTCATGAGAGTATACTAGCCAATCACAGAAGCCCGGGGACCTACAGCTGACAACGAAAACAAAGAAAGGCATGTTTTTCCTCTCACTCTCTACTCGTTGTCGGGAGGGAAAAAATCAGACATTCACTGTATGTTGTTTATTCAGTTCGCACACACTCGAAACGTCGAAATACATCTGAAGGTAAGCGTGCCAACGAAAAGACTCGCTATGAATAAAAGCTGTCTTTTGATACATAAAATATGAGGTGTTTAATAAATAGCAGGTATTTAGGAATTTTATGAGGATTGTTATTCGATTTGAAAACGAAATTACAATCGTGTAGGACAAGGATTATGCCTGGCGTTTTCAGTGCGATCCACGTGCTGTTCGTTCTGATTGAAACAGCTTCCCTTGAAACAGTTTTTGAGCTTTGATGGGAAGCGTTCTCACATATTTGCTGTGCGCAAATCAAAACAATAATTGCCATCGGGATTTGAAATGCGTATGCTAAAATCAATCATGGCTTTGTCTAAATATAGTCAAGAATGTTTACTTTGATTTACTGGCTGAAAAAAATTCCACACATAACTTTTTGTATCAACTTCAGTGTGGTCTAGTTCACTGTAGTCGCCAAAGGCAACAAAAATGACCATATTGTTTACTATTTCATGCTATTGCAACCTATGAGTTAAATCACTTGTTGCCTTAACTTGAATATTTGTGTGCTTTTTGCACCTAACAGCAATTAGAACCCAATATGAGTTCTGTTTATATTGGTGTATTCTATGGAATACATTTCCCCCCATAATACGAGCTCTGATGCACCTGTCATGTTATCTTTAGGATTGAACACATCCCTCTCTATTGTCTGTTGAAACAATGACTAATCTATTGAGGCCTTTACTACCTAACAACAAAAGTGTCAAGTTACTGTATATCTGTATGTGTGATTTTCTTCCACCTCAGCTCCCCTTCCCATTCTAAGTTAATGTTCTACTAACACTTGTGAACTTGAGGTAGAGATGGTGATTTTCAGGTAGCTGTTCTTTACTCAGAATAAATATGAGAATAATAGGGTTTAATGATTAAGTTTGTGTTTATTCAGGCAGGTAAAATTGCAGCCACGAGGTTTATAACTAGTCAGATAACATTGTCTATTGCACTGCTGCTCATAACTTTGTGAAAGGCGGTTGTTCCATTGAACATTGCTCCATTTTAAACTGCTTTCGTGTGTTTTTCCACATCAACAGCTTTATGTTCAAGATTCATGAATATAAAACACAATATTGAACTCCCATATGTGCACTTAGGGAGGGGTTTTATAGAAAGATCCTGAGTTGGTGACTGGACTGTGAGATATCATACAGTACAGAAGAACGCTAAACAGAAGAAGTCCAAAACAATCACAGGGAATCAAGAAAATCTGTAGAAGGCTAATGGTCTCTCCACCTTGTGATTGCTGGACCCCTCTCTACTATGCTCAATCTCATCAAGCTACCTCAAGTGTTCACCATCAACCAAGTTCCAAAAGTAATTTTTAGTTTTTTTTTATTATTATTTAGTTTTTAATACTGATGTTAACTTGCAAGACATGTCATTGTTTTGCACTGTTGAATGTGTTGTATACTTATCCTGCCAGTCACAAACTATTAAAGAAGATTCGCTTGATAAATAAATATGATTTTCAAATACGTATTTGTTTTATAGGTCTTCCACGAGGATGGCATCATTTCAGGGTACCGCCACCCATGCAGCTCTGCCAAAGACTGTGTGCTTAGTCTTTTCCAGCTAACAAATGAAACCCTCAATATTTGGACTCATTTCCTGCCTTCGTGGTGAGATATTTGTCAGCATTCAGCTTGTCATACATTTACATTAGCTGATGTTAAACAAAGACAAATTTGAGAATTTATTTAAGCTTCATGCGAGCTTTAATTAATACCATGGTAAATAATTGTAAAACTCTTTGCATTGAAGACTGATCTCCAGATTACTCATGTACAGTAAAACAGTAGACACTGCTGAAAATGTCAAATATGTCACAGGGTTTGCACATGTTAAAAATGCATGTGCATTGATGCCTCTCTTACACAGCACCTTTTGTTCAATGCTTGCGTTTTTAGAATGCAATGGGTTTTTTTTTTTTTTTTTGTGCAAGGTTTTTCTTATGGAAACTGACAGTAGTACTAGTGCAAGATGACTGGCAGGATCCTTTCAACTGGCCCTTGCTGATGTTCCTTTTGTCGTGCTGTGTGTACCCACTCGCTTCCAGCTGTGCTCATACCTTCAGTACCATGTCAGAGAGGGCCAGGCACATCTGCTTCTTCTTTGATTATGGAGCTCTCAGCTTCTACAGTCTTGGTATGTAGAGGTCGCTGATGCAGACCTAATGAGTAAAATATATTTATATACGTATGTAATGTTTTTGTGACTAACTTTTTTTTTTATCAACCACAGGTTCTGCCATCATCTACTCTTCTTACTCATTTCCAGACAAATGGGTTAATAGCACATTTCACAAATACTATGTTCCTATAGCTGTTGTCAATTCTGTTATCTCCACTGCACTGGCATGCTACTCAAGGTAGGACGAATAAGCAATGCTTTGTGGATTTTGACCTTAATGGTATTAAAATATAAACATTTTTAAAAACTAAACACATGTATCTCTTCGATTTTAGACTTGGTTTGCCATTTTTTCAGTATAATTACCACAGCATTAAAAGGTAAAGCTTTTTTGCTTTCTAATCGTGACATCTAAAAATGGTACTTTTTCAGTAAATTAACTGTATTCTCTTTTTAGTTGTTCTGGAAAATTAGATCAGAAACTGAGTAAATGTCTACGGATAATCGCCTTCGTCTATCCATATGTTTTTGACAACATCCCTCTCTTTTATAGAGTGAGTGTTTGGGTTATTTTGGAAAAAAAAAAAAAAAAAAACTCATTGTTTTGGCTTTGTTTGTATTGAATGTGAAACTAAGCAACTAATTTCTGCCTTCATTTATAGATCTGTGTGTGCACTGGTGAGGGTTGCACTGTTAATGAAGCCAATGCTGTTCACTATCAGCACACGTCACTGGCTGTTCTCACTGGCTTTCTTTTTGCCACACACCTGCCTGAACGCTTGGCTCCTGGCAGTTTTGACTACATAGGTAGGTACGCAGTTACAGTTCCCTGCATTCTCTTTAAACAAGAATCGTGAATTCAGAGCAAATGGCACTGGTGGAATGCTTTTAAAGCTCTGTGAAGTCTATTCATTCTAAATTGCGGCTCATTATGCATCCTTTACAGGTCACAGTCATCAGCTCTTCCACGTGTTTGCTATTATTGGCACGTATTTCCAGATGACTGCCATTGAACTTGACATGGCTGCACGAAAGCAGTGGCTTCATGCTCATTTGCCACCAGTCACGCTTTCAGACACCGTGGGAGCTGTGTTATTTAGTGTGTTCAGCAGCCTTTGTATAGTATATGCCTTCAGTCTGGCACTTTTCTCCACTAGAGGTGTAAAGGACAAATTAATTTGAATTGTGACATTTGATGAGGTTACTTAGGGCAGCTAAGTTAGTTTCCCTTAAAACTAAGTATATTGTGTGTATATATGTGTTAAATGGCAGCAATTTCATGAAGATTTTATGTAAATTGGAAAAGTATAAGACTGTATAATTTATGATTGTTTTGTATTGATTCATGTTTTTGTACTGAGTGTCATTTTTCTCTACTTCTAATCACATGCTTGACATTTTCACAATTTAAAAGCACATTTCCACGTTTTTGAAGCACATGAATCAAACTATATTATCATTGTTTTTACAAGTGCCTTTTTATAATCAGTCTTTTTGAAAACTGTTAAGTGTATAATCGTGGTGTTTCTTATGAAAAAAAAATCTTGTTAATATGTAACATTTTGTTATTTTTACTTAATAAAACTATGCAACGAAAACTATTTTATAGCTTTTGTATAATTTATTAAATATGACATAGAATTGTTTATTCAATATATGCTATATACAATTTTTTTTTTACTCATACATTTATATAACAGAAAAAAATAGACGTTAGTTATTGTTTAAATAATGCTTTATTGTCATCCATGTACAATTCCATATTCCACTGTACAACAAGTAACATTTCACATGCATCAAGAAGGAACAAGGAAACGGAGAAGAAAAAAAGGAGAATAGGACATAGGTTTACAGATAAATATCTATTATAGATATAGACATGTATCTTTAATACATATATATTTATAAGTATTATAGATACATATTTACACTTCCATAGCATGTTGCAATTTAAGTGATTTTTACATTTTAATTTTTATAGAATAAATGAAATGAGAAATTCTAAAGTTAAAGATTCACATTAAATCGATATCAATTTTAAATTATAGTAAAAACTATTTTGTAGAATAGAATAGAATACTTAACATTTTTTGTAAGTGGATTTTTTTTTTTAGATAATGTCCAAATTCGAGTCCAATTTACATTATTAATTTTCCAGTAAAAAAAAAAAAAAACAGAACGCGTATAAACAATTTCTTTCAAAAACAACGTTTTTAGTTGTTAAGTTTTAACCCAGAAAAACAGTGCAAACATAGACGTCAGCTATTTGAAGAAAATTCGATTCTGGAAACAACCGGAAATTGTCAAAAGCATATAAGGAGAAGCTTAAGGCGGGACATCCTGTCATCTAAGGCGTGGCCGAAGTCGCTGATTGGTCACATTTGAAAAATCTGTTGCTGACGCGCTGGAGGGAACGTTTGAATGTCGGAATTTATATACGGATAAGAAGGCAACGGCGTCGCGGAGCTAAACTAAAACATCTCAATATGATTAGGCAAGCGTAAGTATTTTAGATCCGTACTTTTGACATATTAGACCAATATCGCCTTATTAAACGACCTATTATTAACTCATAAGCGAGTTTGTTTTCTTTAAAAAGGGTCTGAGGGATTGTAGCAGACATTTGTGAGCTTACGTTACTCGCCGTCCGTCGTGTTTATTTAACTTCATTGATCCATTGTTTGTAGTTGAGGTAGTTTAGGCTTAGTTCACAATTCCGCTTTACATTTTACTTTTTCGGCTTATATCAGATGTTTAATTGTGTGTTTCCCTTGTTATTATTTAAACAACGCGCACCAAGCACTTTGTTTACTGAATGTCAGTGTTTCAGTTCAAATATTAACGTTAGTTCCTGTCGAAATTTATAAAAACGTTAGTTTGTAAATGGTTAAAAGAATTCTTTCAACCATAAGCATACTCGTATACTTGAACTATATAACGAGATATGTATAAATGTGTATGTGTTGCTTTGTGTCTAACGTTAATTCTTTTTGTTTTCGTTACAGGAAGGGCAAGACCCCCCGCCGCCCTCCTCCAAAAAAGCCTTCCAACAACCAGAAGGACCCTGTTGGAGTATGGTTTAACTTTTGTTCACATTAAGATAAAGAAATTCCTGAATGGTATATTAATTTGATGTTGTTGGCAGGTGTATTGTCGCGTGCGTCCACTGGGTGCAGAGGATGAGGAATGCTGTATTGAGGTTATAAGCAACACCACCATACAGTTACATGCTCCTGATGGACTCAAAGCTAACAGAAATGGTGAATTCAAAGAGGTGAGTGCCTCTCTGCTCTCAGGATTTTTTTTAAAAAACAAGACGACTTTGTCTTGTTTCGACTGTATTTGTTGGGTTGGCAGTGATCAGTCTGACGCGTTTACTATTTTCACTCTTAACTTTTAAGTTAACTGCTTTATCCCATTTGCGAAACTTTGTGCTGCAGGGAAAGGTCAAGTTCTAGAACATGAAAACAAAACCGTTCTTTTGAATCTTATGCAGGGTTTATGTGGGTCTTGGAGTTAATTTTCCCTTTCACAAACAAAAGTCCTTAAACAGAATCTTAAATTTTATCAAATTGTGGCATTAAAATTTACGTGCACTACAGAAAATGAAATTTTATTTTTTTTCTCGCTAAAAATGTCCCAATGACCTAAAAATCAAGATAAATTTAAGTGTGACAAAATAATGAAATGAAATGAAGCCTTGTTTTGATAAATTAAACGTTGAGAGAATTTAAAGGAATAGGTCTGACCAAAAAAGACAGTTCTGTCATCCTCATGTTGTTCCAAACCCATAAGATCTTACATCATCTTCATAACGCAGATTAAGATACTTTTGATGTAATCTGAGAGCTTTCTGACATTTGTATAGACAGCAGTGCAACTGAAATGCCAATTTCTTATCTGAAGAACTTACAGTTTTGGAGTTTCATGAGGGTGATTAATTGGTGTCAGAATTTTCATTTTTGACTATCCCTTTACACAAATATCTGTTAATGCGGTTTTGGAGTCTGAATTTTTTTACATAAAGTTACTTAAAATATAATCAAGTAAATCCTTAAACATTTGTACTGGAAAACAAGACAAAATTACTAAGAACATCCTTTTTTTGTGACTGGTACAGTAAAGTTATGGTTATTTCTTGTAGTGGTGTAGATGTTTGTTTACATATTGATGTATTATGAGCCCTTTAATTTATTTCTCAGATTCCTTTTTGTACTGGAAACCTTAAATTTACAATAAGATGTGCAGGGTGCATTCCCCAAAAGCAACTTTGGTTGCACGTTTCATTGTTACAAATGTTTCAGTGGAACCATATTTGACAAACAATACTTTTAGGAAAGCACCCCAAAATAGTTAAAATTAGGCTTTATTGAAGCACTGACATTAACTATAATAATGTATTTTAGACACAATACTCCTTCAAAAAAGTGTTTGGAATTAAAACCACACAGAGGGAATTATTTGAAGATGTTGCCAAACCTCTAGTGGAAGACCTCATTCACTGTAAAAATGGTAAATATACTTTTCTATACACTTGTTTTATGATGTTGATTTTTAAAAAAAAAAAAAAAACACAGACTGACTGCAGTTTTCTTTTTAAACTAGGTTTGTTGTTCACCTATGGTGTCACCGGCAGTGGTAAAACTTACACAATGACTGGCTCACCTGGTCAAGGTGGGCTGCTTCCACGCTCACTGGACATGATCTTTAACAGCATCGGCCCCTACCAGGCCAAAAGATATGTAAGCAAATTCATCGAGTTCACTCATGTCATTATGTAAACTTAATTGCAACTCTGTCTGTGAAAACCCAGCTATCAAGTTTTTTTTTTTGTCACTTACTGTTTTCTCCATAAAATCATCCTTAAGGTAAAGAACTTTCTGTGAAAATGTGACCTTTAATATTCACTGGCTATGGGCATGTCATAGATTATAAAATTATACGGAAATGGCTAAAATCAACCTTTTGAAGCTCATCTCAAAATTAGATTTTGAGACTTTAGTCTGGATTTCACTGACGGGGGTCACAGTCTTGATCTTTCCCTCATTAGGTTTTCAAACCTGATGACAAAAATGGAATGGAGGTGCAGAATCAGGTAGATGCGCTCTTGGACAGACAAAAGCGAGACAGCCAGACAGCTGTACCGAAGACTCCAACAGCAAGGTTAGTTCAACTAATTAAAGTTACAAAGTGCCTAATCTGTTTTAAATGAAATATACTGTGTTTTTATATCCGGGGCCGGATAAATGGCAGTAAATGGATGGATGGATGGGTTTTTATATGCTGTTCTTGTTTTGTAGGCGAGTTGACCCGGAGTTTGCTGACATGATTAGCCCAGAGGAGGCTTGTAAGGCAGACGGAGTGGATGAAGACAGCAGCTACAGTGTCTTTGTCTCTTACATTGAGATTTACAACAACTACATCTATGATCTTTTGGAAGAGACCCCCTTTGACCCAATAAAACCCAAGTAAGTTGGCTAACTTTAAGTTTTTGATCAATAAATGGTCTTTGTCCAGCACGAGCCTTTTTCCAAAAACAATGTCAACTCTAAACATTGCCACACTAGCCTTTTTGGAAAAAAAAGGGTAACCAATACCTTTTTCAATTTTATTTTTATTTGGGCATGACTCAAAGCTAGTTTAATTTGTGTTTTTAGGTATTTAATTTAGGTTTAGCTTTATTTAAAGTAATATATTGGCACTTAGTTTCATAGATAAATGTATTTTGTTTTTTCATTAGGTGGAATGGTGCAGGCACACCTCTGAGAAACAACACTGAGTTCATGTACGTGGCCAGTGAAATCCATTCACAGATGGACTTGCTGCCTTTTTAGATAATGAGATTCTTTTCTCTGTGTAGCTGTACTACCCATCCTCTCGCTTTCAAATGCTTTTAAGGTCTCTTGCGTCTGCTTTTGTTGTGGCTGGCTGTCTTGTGCTTTTGTTTTACTTGTTAGTAGGCGCCCATGCAGAGATTGCTACGTGGCTGAACTTTTTCCTTTTCTGTAGATACAGAAATTTTTATCATACTGTGTTTTGCATTTCAGACCACCCCAATCTAAAATACTGCGTGAAGACCAAAATCACAACATGTATGTGGCTGGGTGTACTGAGGTTGAGGTCAAGTCAACAGAGGAAGCTTTTGAAGTCTTTTGGAGAGGTAAGCTGACGTGGATGCTTCCCTTTTTCTTTCTTTTTGCATACAGAGCTACTGTATGAGACCTTGTTTTCTGAACACAGGTCAGAAGAAGCGCAGGATTGCAAACACACAATTGAACCGCGAGTCCAGCCGCTCTCACAGTGTGTTCATTATTAAACTGGCACAAGCGCCTCTGGATGCAGATGGAGATAATGTGCTTCAGGTCAGTTGTAATTGTCATGCTTTCAAGGCTTCTTTTTTTTTTTTTTTGTAAAGATTTAATATGGCTAGCTAAAAAATATAATGTTGTGTGTAATATGTATTTTATTTATATTTTATTTTTTGCAATATTCAGAAAAACAGGATCAGAAGCAAGCATACTGAATGTCTTTTTCACATTGACATTTTTAAGTGTTTGGGCACCCCCTAGTGATAGGAAAAAAGCTTCATTTTACACCATAAGAACCTTGAACCTACAGTTTATGGGTTATTTCAGTTTGTCAGGAACAAGTCAAAGCATTTGAATAAATCGTGAATAGTGTTTTGTTTTGAAAAAGCATGTAAATGATATTAAAGAAATGTTCATTTTAAAATAAGTCACTCTTGTTCCAAGCCCAAATGATTTTAAAGATGTTTAAGAATCCGGAATGGTTCTTGCAGAAGTTCAAACCTATTAATGCAATGCAAAGGATTGGCTTGCCATGTTTGATGTGCATTGTAAATTGATCAATGCTCTTGTTACTAAATGGTTAAATTTAAATCTTTCTTATGAAGTGTCAATTTAAAAAAATAGTAATTAAACTGCTTGATTTAATAGACTTTATTGGAATGTATTTTTCGACCTCTTATTGAAAGTTTTGTTAGATTGGAAGGACAGAAATCAAGAAGTTCATTTAAAAAACTTATCTTTTGTTTTGTTTTTTAACCACAAAACAAAACATTAGTTTGGAACAATGCAATTTTTGACATGGCAAATTTATGTAAGAACTACACCTTTTAAATCTGCCGTTTTGGCCCTACACTCTCGAAATGTTGGACCCTGAATTGTGACTGTAGATACACTAAAACACTCAACATTATCTTTCCTTTTTCAGGATAAAAATCAGGTAAATGTGAGCCAATTGTGTCTGGTGGATCTGGCTGGCAGTGAACGCACTAGCAGAACCAGAGCAGAGGGCAGCCGTCTCCGTGAAGCAGGTCAGGCAGCACAAAGAACTACTTTATTACCTTCAGGACTTCAGGGTTATGTTTTCTGAAGGCCATATGGGCTTCTTTCTCACAGGCAACATCAATCAGTCTTTAATGACTCTGCGCACATGCATTGAAGTTCTAAGGGAGAATCAGATGTGTGGCACAAATAAGGTATGTGTTACATTAACTGACCATGTGATTGGTTAAAAAGGTTAGAAACATCAAAGGCACTCTTGACTTCTGTCCTCAGATGGTTCCATACAGAGACTCCAAAGTGACCCATCTATTTAAGAACTACTTTGATGGAGAAGGCAAAGTGAGGATGGTCGTGTGTGTAAATCCAAAAGCTGATGATTATGAGGAGACCTTGGTAAGCAATATTAACAGGTCAAAAGATGGAATCTTCGCCTTTAGATTTATTATACTTGTGTGGTGACGTTTTTGGGTTTCTCACCTGTGTGTAGCTGGTGATGCGTTTTGCTGAGATGACTCAGGAGGTTGAAGTGGCCCGGCCTGTTGATAGGCCCATTTGTGGTTTCGCTGCTGGTCGCCGACAGAGAAACCAGGCCTTCAAAGAGGAGCTTACCCGCAGGCTGGAGGAACGTGGTGGTCCTTTAGATGGAGGTGTGTTTGTGTGAGCTTGCATGTTATGTTCTCACAAAATGCAGTTTTGTCAACGCGTGATTGCATACTAAAGTCTTATACTGTTGATGTCAATTATGTGATGTTTTGTTACAGAGTCTCCAACAGTATTGAACCAGCTGCTTCAGTCCTTCCCTTCACTTCCTCCCTGTGAGATCTCTGGCCCTAACGATGATGTTACACTGCCCAGACTTATTGAGGCGTTGGAGAAGAGACACAAGATTCGACAGATGATGATCGAGGAGTACAATAAAACTGGTAACATCACTTTTATTCAGAGATGTTTGAATGGACTTTCAAGCGCAATGTTTAAGTTTCTGGACATGATTCTGTTTCAGCCAACATGTTGAAGTCTGTGCTTCAAGAACAGGACAGCAACCTGCTCTCTAAAGATAACTTTATCCAAGAGCAGCGCGGCAAGCTTGGTGAAAAGGACAAAATGCTCCAAAACCAAAAGAATGAGATTGATCGTCTGGAAAAGAAATCCAAGATGCTGGAATATAAGGTATTTTCACCATCAGGATTTACAAAAACAAAAAAAACTAACTTTTTTTTTTTTTTTTTTATATAAATACATTGGTTTAAAAGTAATTTTCTTGTGTAAATTTGAAAGTTACCACAGATCTTAAATGCTGTAACTCTTTTCAGCATTGGTAGTAAAAATGTTTAAGCACTTGATGTCAATTTCTGGAGGATTTTTAATGACTTCTAAAACTCATGGGGAGTGTATTACATTTTAAAATGGTAAATTAGAAAGTGTAAAGTTGGAATTTTGTTTTTGATCAAATGTAGCCTTGAGCGTAAGAATCTCTTTAAAGCTCTAAAACTTTTGAACCTTGTATGAGTGCATTATAAACTGTTATAAAGCTAGGCTACAATAATTATGGTTGAAAATTAAGCTAGTTTTAAATGTCATAGACTAAGGTTTTAAATATGTCCTATAATGCACCTGTGCGTTTTTTACAGATTGACATTCTACAGAAAACCACCAACATCTATGAAGAGGACAAGCGATCTCTACAACAGGAACTGGAGAGCAGAGAACAGAGGCTGCAAAGGGAGGTGTCTGAAAAAAGACGCATGGAAACACGCATGCAAGGCATTGTCACAGATGCCAAGCTTAAGTGGGAGAAGGAGTGTGTGAGTGTCTTCCCATAGACCATACGTAAAAACAAGATTTCACAAAATTGTTGAATTTATGCTGTGGTCATGGTGTGATACAAGCAGCTTTTGTTTGTTTCTACAGGAGAGGCGGGTAAATGCCAAGCAGCTGGAAATGCAGAATAAGCTGTGGGTGAAGGATGAGAAACTCAAACAGCTCAAAGCCATTGTGACTGAGGGAAAGTCGGAGAACCGGCAGCCACAGCGGCCCTCCAGAGAAAAGGACAAAGTGCCTGCCAAGAGATCCGCTTCCCCATCGCCTGTTCCTGTACGTTTAACTGATATGCGTTTTTAGACTGCCTGCCCCTGAGATTGATACCTAACCTAATCCACAAATCTCCTCTCTATGTCTATGCATGGTCTGCTATGCTGTGTGTGTATTGCCCTGTGCACTTTTTTTTTTTTTTTTTTTTTTTTTTAGTTTCCGACCTGTTTTTAATGCCGTAAATGCTGTTTTTAATGTACTGGTGTGTGTTGCATGCAAACCATGTGTGTACTAATCTCATGTCGCTTACAGTCTCCCTACAATGGCTCTCAGTCATCCCTCTCCTCCCTGGAGCCCATATATAACTTCTCTCAGACGGTCAGGCCAGATCCTCACTTCCCCAGACCAGGCAGTGTGTCTGTGGCCTCCTGCATCTCCGAGTGGGAGCAGGGTGTCCCGCACTCTCGCAGGCAGGGTAGCCAGTCGCCTCCAGACAGTAGGAAGAGAGCTCAGGGCCTTCCCGACAGTCTTAGCAGGAGAAGAGGCAGGTGTTGGGCCAGAGAGGTGCCTGTCCGGCCAGCAGAGGTAGACCTAGAGGAAACTGGTTATTGGGTCAGTGGAGTATCTTGCTGTAGTTTTAGGTAGAGCTTCAACAAGATACTAATATAGACTCATTGTAGATCTTTTAATCTGTTTCTCAGCTGCACTAATTATTACCCAGAAGATATATATGTAAAATAAGGTATTGTGCTACATATTTTAACCATGTAATGGCTTTGTTTTGCACTTTTAGACAAATAAATGAGTTTTCATCTTCTCATTGTCATCTGTTACTCCTGTGCATAATTTAACTTGTCTAAAGTATATAAGCAATTGAATAATGTAAATATTTACAGCTTTAATATCTGCTTACTAAATCTCATTTATCTTTTTTTTTTTTTTTTTTTGGAGGGAACATATCTTCAGCTTTTTTCTTTCCTCTACAGAAGTAAACATTTTGACTAACACACTAACTCTTCAGCATGGTTAAGGACCATCTTCTGTTTGTCTTACTGTGCTTGTTTTAATTGAATAGACTGGGCCGCCGGTTCGGCCTCTACACAGACGCTCGCACTCCGCAGGTGGGGAGAGGTGGGTTGATCATAAACCCACCACTAACGTGGACCTGGATACAGTTCTGCAGCCAAACATCCCCAAAGCCATCAAAGTGAACGCTCCCAATGAGAAAGCTCTGTCCAAGTGTGACAAGTACCTTCTGACGCACCAGGAGGTTGCGTCAGATGGAGAGATTCAGACCAAGCTAATCAAGGTACCTTCCTTTTTTTCTGGTGGTCTTGCTCAGTCTGATTGGTTTGGCTGTCAGCTCAAACTCAAATCTTTCCCACTTTATCAGGGTGAAGTGTTCAAAACGAGAGGTGGAGGACAGTCTGTTCAGTTCACAGATATCGAAACGCTCAAGCAAGAAAACCCTGTTGCAGCGGGGTAATGACATTTCAAAGCAATTCAAGCTTGACAGCATGTGTAATTTTTAGGTCTCATAGTAAATGCTCTGTTATTGTGCTTTTTGTCTGTAGCCGAAAGAGACGATCATCAGAGACTGGCCCCGATGGTGAGACTATGGAAGGAGACTGGACTGATGTAGAAACCAGGGTAAAATACTGAATCATCTGATTTAAGTCAAAACTTTTATAAAATCTCTCTTGGTCTTGATTTATTTATTTATTTTTAAATAAATCTTTGCAGTTTTAGGGACCTTATCTATGCCCAGCTTGTAACACTCCAAAGAGAAAGGAAAACTTGAAACTGCACCATATGACAGCATTTTGAAATTGAACTTGTTTTTACTGTGACTTGATCAGTTTAATGCGTTCCCTCTGAGTAATTTTATTAAACTTGCTGGCCCCAAACTTTTGAACAGGGTTGTTTGCATAGGTTTATATATTTTAAACATGAAAATGTTTCCTAACCCATCTCTCTTGTCTCTTATTCTGTAGTGCTCTGTGGCAGTGGAGATGAGAGCTGGCTCAAACTTGGGACCTGGTTACCAGCATCACGGATATCCGAAGTAAGCACTTTATTTGCATATAGTTTCACTTGTTTTTGTCACACTGGTGAAAAATGATAGAAAAAAAATTGCTTGAATTTTTATTTTTTATTTATTTATTTTTTAGACGCAGAAAGCCTTGAGACTGCTCTAGTATTGCCATCACAGCAGAGTCCTCTCCTCTCGAAGCCTCGTATCACTGTGTGCAATAGAAAATTCACTTTATAATATTTAACTTTTTAAAAATGCTTTTATGGAAAAACTCATTTTTATAGAGGACAACACAAGTTCACCAAAGCTGTTTTGTACTGCATTTTCTATCTGGGTGTTGCCATGTCATATTCACTTTTGTGTGGGTTTCAAACAAAGTGTTACAAATATTGTTTTCTAACTGTCTCTCAAGCACATTAGTTATTTGTATTTTTTTTTTTTTAATGTATGTTGATGTATACTCTTGCATTTGGACAGTTAGGACAATCAAAGCATTTGGTGTTTCTTTAAAAATCCTTTTAAGTCATTTTCATGACTTTAGTAGACAGCACCCTGGAACAGCACTCTTTCCATGTAGTTTCACTTGTATGACATTGCTGCAGACAAAACTGTTAATAAACAGCATTTGATATATTTGTTTGGTTCATGTTCTTATTTTTCTCATTAGCTCTTTGGTTCACTTATGGTGTAGTTCTCCAAGCACTTGATATGGTTCTGTAAGGAAGCAGTAGATGGCAGCAGTGCTTAATCTATAGAGGTCAGATGTTTTAATTCTTACACCAAGACAGCCGAGTCTTTATATTATGTAGACCATGGATACTTTAAAGATGAGACTTGTAAACATTGAAAATGTATTAGGATGGAGTGTTTTTGTCATCAAGCTGTAATTAATGTAAAAGGTGTGACTTAATTTCTAAAGAGATTTCACACTTATTAAAAAGTGTGACACTCATGCATTAAAATACTGGCCCAGAAATTTTCTTCAGCCGTATTAGTCTCCTGTTTTAATATGCAAATGTGGAAAGTGTTTTCCATTAAAAATATCCATAATCTAAGGTGTGAACATCAAGTTTAGTTGTGCATTTGTGCAGTGACTAGTAGACAAATTGTTAAAAAGAGCGATTTAGTCCACAGCCGATGGTTGAAAAATCTTTGGAAGCCTATTGAAAAGCCAACTTTACTCTAACCTACAGGGCCCTATGGAAGACTAAGAATGCAAGTGAAAGAACATTTAAAACTGCTTATGTCAAAGGTGAATATTTTATTAAATTAGTGTTATTAGCTTGTACTTTACTTTTTCTAACATTCAAGTGGTTAATTTGATTTTACATTGTATTTATTAATGTATAAAATCTAACTTGGCATCACTGAAATACATTAAAATCCTCAATTCACACAGAGACGATGTAAATGTGCCAGACGTTGTGTTAATGAAATTCTGTTGTGTGTGTGTGTATACACATGACCACAAGTGATATGAGCATGACTAAAATATATCCCAAATACTTCGCTTTGTTGAAACATTTAATTTGACCATTTTCACCCCTTTGGCTCTAAAAAAAGAGAAAAAAATAGAACTGTGTTCTTTGTTAGAATTGAGTCGTTGAGCTCTTGTTTGCAAGGTATCATGCTTCTGTTTTTTGATTCAATACAGTCTCAAAGATATTGGATTAAAATAACAATTACTTGCGTATGTTCACACATCTCCCTCATATGTTATGAGCGCAAAGATGCACGTCTTTATGGTGATATGGAGTTGCTATTCAGTTGCAGAATAAACACCAGTTGTTGAGGAAAAGTAAGCTATGGCCTTTTTTCCTTGAAAGAGTTGAACAGTTCTTCACACACTAAGACAGATTGTTAAATTAGATTGCAGAAAATTGCTGACTTTGTGCTTAGCATAACATTTATTAGGTTGTTTTTGGATATTAAAAATGGTCGTTGATTCTGGCAACTTAATGCGGTTTCCTTCCATCAAGCATTCCTTTCCAAAATGTGAGCCTATACAGTCATTCTGCATGCATGTAATAGTGTTTTTTGGTGGGTTTGGTTAGGATTAAGATGTTAGAGGGTGATTGATTGTTTGCTGCTTTGAGAAGAAGCAATTTTGTATCAGGATACAAAGTGTGCCTGTGCGTACAGGTCAAGGGGATCGGAGCGGCAGCAATTCCGCTGAAGGACCTGAAGTGGTCCATGTCTAAAGAGTTTGGAGCCCAGACATTCCATTTCAAATGAGGCAAACTTCCTCTAAAATATTTCCCCAATATTTCAGCTTCCTTCCTGGATTTACCTTTTGATTAAAAAGATTGCTTACAAGGCCCGAACTGCAAATTTAATTTCGAAAGAATTTCGATTCCTACCATTCATTCCCACAGCAAGCTTGTGAACATTATGCGAAGGTTTTTCTGCTCCGACTCAAGGGTATTTTTTTTTTGTAAAAGAGTCCGCTCCTTTGTCTGTCTGCAGTGTTTGGGATTTTCTTCAGATGAGAATAAAACCACAGTCTTGTTTGTTTCAGAAGATTAAATTATCTGCCCGTGGATTGTACAATAATTGTCCTCTGTGACACATCTCAATTCTGTAAAGAGAGCAGCTCATAGTCCCTCCTTCTCTCTCTCTATTAGCTCCAGAGCCAAGTCCTGATGGTGGATATCTCATCTGCTCCTCTGACTCTATTTCAATTTGGAGGCACTAGAGAGTGACTAACATGGAGCGCCTCCAAGAGAGGGTCAAGGGCTCCAAGCAACGAGCAGACATTAAACTCACTTGTGCAAGCCATCAAGTGCTCTGCTTTTTGACCATACACAGTTTGATGAGCCACACTACAATATAATCATTTGGCTCGGCTGGCAATGGCTCTGGAGTTAGCGAGAACGTTATGCTATGATAGAGCTTCAGATTACTGCATTAGGATTATGATCCAATGAAGTGAGAGAAAGAATAAGAGAGAGACCCGTGAGCAAGACTTGAAAACTAGCACTCAGAGAGCACCTTGCTTGAAAATGTAGCAATTTTTGAACGCAAGCACAGATTGCTCACTTATGCTCCGGTGCGAAAGGTACTACTGGAACTGTAAAAAGCCTTCGCCGTTACGGTGAGCTTGTTGATTTGTGTGCCTTGTAAGAAATTAGAAAAGCAATTTGGAAAACAATGTCTTTTAAATGAAGGGGATTAGCTGATGTGTTAAGATCACATGATAAATCAAATACATCTCAGTAATCCACTGTTAATTTCATTTGTGTCATGAATATAAAACAATGTGGAAATACGTTTTTAGCCAGGTGACTAATATAGTTCCTCCAGAAATTAAAATTACCCTATAATTTACTTATCCCCATGTGTGTCAACACAGTTTGAGTTTGTAAAATATTTGACACAAGCCACATTCACAAGCTCGGAAGACAATAAACGATTGATGATAGAGCAATACTATATGGCGGTGACGAATTAAAAGTTAAAAAATCATAAGGTAAAACAAAACAAAATGCCAGTGTATCTGACTATAAGAACGAATGCAGCTCATGTCATACGTGGAGTCAGCGGTCAGCTAAGAAGCCGGAACCCTACTTTTTTGCGAACGCACATACAGCCGTTTGTAAAAATGTTAAAAATATATAACCCATTGATCTGCTTCAGAAAGAAACACAATAGAAAATAAATGGTAAATAGGGTTGATTGCAAAGACAGAACAATGTGTTAGCATTCACAAAGGAATCTAAATAGAAAGTTAAAGAAAAAGAAAATGCAGTCCTTGAGCAATTACATTTTCTACGATTAAAACCAATTTGATCCCGCGAGAGGAGAACTGCTTACCAGAATGCGACAGTAGTCATTTGGCTCATTTCTAAGGAGGGAAGTTCTTGTAACAAAGTGAAAGTAATTCTCTATTTAAGTGCTTAACCTGCAGAATACACAAAAAATGAAAAACATGCTGGAGAGGAAGTGCTGGAGAACTGCCTGTTTGAATTCACACTAATTAGTCAGCTTGGCTTTTCAAAATAAATGATTGCATGGTTTATCTGCTATTTGGATGATTAATTCCTGCGAAGACTCTTTTTCTGTCCTCTGCGAGTCTATCGCTTGCCGCAGGAGAAACGGACACAAAATAATTTGGAGTAAGGCAGACCGTCTAATGAGGTTCTCTCTGCGTTTCCCCACCACACCGAACCATTACGGATGCAAATTTCTTCGTGTTTATTCCGTGCGTATACGTAATCGGCCTGTGTACTCGACGCTCGTTTCCTCATTAATGCGATTTAAATATTCAGCTCGCCCCTTAATTATTCCTCTTCCACGGATGCAGGTAAAATGGAAGATTTTCATCATGGCCTGTCGACTTGATCTGCGTTTGATCTGACGCGTAAACCAGGTGTCCTTGAGCTCCACGGCCTGTCAGGTCATGTCAGTGCAGTCGTCTCCGGCGCTCAGGCTGTTGCTGTTTTCTCGTGTTTGGCTGATGTTATGTATTATGTAGACACTCAGGGAGTGGATTGTCAACACTTAGCGTTTGGCATTATGCAGTGGAAACCTTCCCTCACATGCTGTAAACAAGGCTGCCACGCTGACTCTATTAATCATTTAACCACCGGGACAAAGGCTGGTTATGGTGGTCAGCTGAGCCTTTTAGCTGAATTAGATGAGGGGGGCCGGTTTTTCCTCTCTCGTATCACGATGGCAGCTTCCCCTCAGGGGCGATGAGGTTTAGAAGGGCATGTTGTGGTTGATGGCGGTTGAACCGCAGATGAGGCTGCCCTTTAAAGGCCCATATACCTATCTAGATGTGTCCTGGGGAGCAGTCACTGACATTAAAACTCAATTAGTGGACGACTCTGTAAATACTGCATGAGCCGGGCGCTTTGCTAATGAAGGCCCTGAGCAGGGTTCCCGCTCTACATCTTGATATGTCGGGACCGTGGCTGCCTGCTAGCCAGCGTGTCAGTCCAAAGGGAGGTTAAAATGCAGATGAGTGTTGACAGTCGGGTGCAATTGTCATTCAGCGCGTCTCGTGCCCTCCCCGGGGTCTCATCTCGCTTTACTGTGGTGCTTCACTCCTCTTTGGCTCCCGCACATCATCACGCATACCAATATGTAGGGTAAATTGAGATATGAGCTGCATTTTAATATGAGCCGCACCGGGTCAGTCTATTTTGCCTTGTCCTGAGGCGCATTCGGAGCACTGACTGAAAATGTGTTCTGCATCGCCTGAACTGCCTCTGCTGCATGTGGCCATCGAAAACGCTTTGTTTTCATTTCTAGTTTCTCGTGTAACAAAGAGGGTGCAAGTTTAACACATTTCACTGCTGATAATTAACAGAATTATAATTGTCATTATTTACTAAACTGCTCATTTCAAACCCATATGAAAGCACTAACTTTATTCCGTGAAGAATGTTTAGCAGAATGTTCTGCTGAATCTTTTTGTCATTGCTTTGAATGAAATTATTATCGGAGAAAATACTTTTAAAATAAATTTTACATTTAGTTCAGTGTGTTACTTGTCGGATTAGTTGCAAAATTATCTATCAAAACTATCTATAACTATCAAAGTTCTTGTTATTGAATACTGCACCAATAATTGGAGTGTGTTTTATATATTTTTTTTCTTTTACTTTTTATTTGTCTCACTATATTTTAATGTTGCTTGTAGATTATTCGTAATAACGATTTCTTGTGTGTTGCACCAGTGATTTTTTTTTTTCAGTATTTCTCCTTGAAAATCTCACTGTAATTCAGTGTGTTACTGGACGGTTCTTTGTAATTATTTGCGAAATTTAACAGCAATTTCTTGTAAATTACTTGTTATCAGTATACTACTCCAACATTTGCAGTTTACATAAAATACTATCTACATGTTAACCTCGCTATAATTCAGTGTTACTTGTTGATTCTTTGAAATTCTCATTTCACTTTCTTATAAATGACTCATTCTTGTAATAACACTAGTAATCGAAGTACGTTACAAAAAAACTATTTTTTTTTTTTTATTTTAACCATGGGGGCTGTCAAGCTCCAATAAAAACACCCTAAAGCAGGTCCATATGCATTATATTACAAGTATTTGGAAGTCATGGCAGCTTTGTATGAGAAACAGGATAAAATTCATCTTGCCTGATAGCTGTGGTCACTCTTCACTTTCGCTGTACTAAAAAGCAGCTTGAATAATCTGCTTTGAATAACTCATGACGTGAGGGTGAATAAATGATAACAGAATTTTCCTTTTTGGGAGAACTATCCCTTTAACAGATACTGATAAATATTATTTAATGGAGTTAATGGACGCCCGCCAGACATCTGTTTGGAGCCTTTCATTATATTTTGAAATGTAATTATCTTTGTGAAAATGAGACAATGATTCTCTTACTATGAATTATATTTGTCCAAAAAGAGGAATGTTACAGTGTCAACAGACCTGGTGCAAGTGCCAAAAACTCATAATAAAAACATGGACGTCTTCCAGCACAAGCAACATACGAAAATAAGTAGTTTTCACAGAATAAATATCCTTTCATGTGTATCACAATATGAGGATGAATGAACTGTTCATTATTTTCCCCTCGGGGTCTTTGTTTCTGACTGTGCTGTAACTCTCTGCAGCTGTCAGTTGTTTTCGTTCTTGAAGTCTGGTTCATGTGCTGCCCACACTCTAACAGGCTGTGACCTCGCAGCGGTGACAGTCTGCCAGAACTGATTTCCGTTGACTCACTTTTGCTGTGACCACTGCGAGTCCTTCACAGAGCTGCACGGTTACATGGCTTGTTGGTTTCATCCAGTTACTGTTGGGCAGTTGGGCAAGAGTCTTGTCTGCATGCGAGATACCTACGACACACACACAAAGCTACTATTAGATTAAAATCTGTATTTGGCTAAATCTTAATCTGAATCTCAATTAAAGTCAAAGCAACACCTGGGCAAAAACACTTAAGGTCTGCGTGAAATAAATATATATCAATATACATGAAGCCGATCTTACTGTGATGTGAATGGTTCATCCATACAAATGTTTCTATTCTTTCTTTCTGGTGCTCAATTTAATTCTTAAGATATGTTTTGTTGGGGGCAATGCATTACAAGTAATGTGAGTTACACAATCAGATAACAGTAACAAATTACTTTTTAATTTAAAAGAATATATGAGTTACTTTTTTAAAAAGAACGAGTCAGAAGTTAAGGGGCGTTTTAATTTGAAATTGACAAGACTTTACAATACAGCTTATTACGCTGCTAATTGATTTTTTTCACATTATTTTGTAATCACATTTTAATATTTTGGTTTCATATACACTGGCATCACAGAGACACTGGTTTGTAGCACAAATAGTTTTACAGTTTTTTTTTTGTTATTCCTCTATATATGTCTAGTGAATTGGAAATCTCACACACTTACAGAAAATATTTTACCTTGGCATTGCAAAACAAGGTTGATAATGTACAACAAATGCTATATGCACTACCTCTAGTATGCACCGTGTACACTAAGTAGTCCTAAAAATTAGACTGTGAGCATCTGGCATTTTTTTATTGCTTGATGTTGTTTAATGCCTATTAAAATGTTGGGTTTCATTGAAATCATACAGAATAATAATAATAAAAAAAAAATCTTTGTGCTGACGAGCTGCAGCATGCACTGTGTATTTCCCCTCGGGAGCATTTATCAATAAAAATATTATTTCCATGAAATGTCGTAAGCTGCTGCTTAGATACCCGGCTCGTGTCTTTCAAAGAGGATTTTCATCTCTTCCATTCTTTCATGTAGTCGTGAGGAGCCGTTCTGTAAACACAGACTTTGAAGAGACCTGTCACGCTGGCTGTCGGCTACAGGTGCGAGCAGACTCTTCCAAGATGGGCCGTTCCAATCGTCTGTGATGGCAAAGAAACAACAATCACAATGTCATTCTACCCTAACTAGACAGGAAACAAGGTATAAAGACATCTGCGGTAGGGAGACGAGTTCTGCGTTGTCCAAGCATGACTGAATGGCACCAGAACCGTTACATCACTGGGCCTTTACATTTCAAGAGCTCTTTATTCGCGATAGTCTCCAAGAATATGAAGGCCAAAGCAAAATAGTGTGATATACAGAGTAATACCTTTACACTAATCACACTCAAGTGACCAATTGACTTAAAAAGATTAGTTCTCATCCACCAACGCAGCATGTCTATTTTAATTAAAAGAGATTTTTTTTTTTTTTAATCTGACATTTTTAAAGCATCCACTCCTATAGAGCTGGTCAGAGGACAGGGCAGCTGGCCAAGCCCCAGAGACCAAGCTGCTCTTTAGGAACATTTGTATTTGAGCCTGGCCTGGCCTCCACTAATCCCTCTTAGGGCATCCATCGCATCACTCTCTCCCGGCTCTCCTCGTGATCAATACACAATACATCAAAGGTTAGGAGGAGATGGGCCTATTCTTTGAAGCCGTGTGTGTAGAGCTGGATTTGCTGAGCTAACATCGTCCAGTGAAGCCACCTTTTGATTGAGCTTGTTTGGCCGGAGCTACTTCTGTTTGCTGAGGGGCAGAGGAGAATCTAATGAAGAACAGCCAATGTCTCTCTGTTATCTCTCGTCTCTGTCAAAGCCAATACAGGGGCACTGCCAGAATTTTTTTTTTTTTGTCCACTGGACACATTTCAAACAGCTAGTATAAGCTATTCACCGTGTATTCCTATTTATACTAAAAAGTAGATATTAAACCTAAAATCTGTTTGATAGTGTAGGTTAAAAAAAATACACTTTTTGGAATAATTACAATTACAAAAACGTTTTTATGTTCACTGAGACTGCATTTTTTGTTCACACAAACGATACTAATTTGATTGATCCGTTTTAAACAAGTTTATGAAACTACTAGGCATTACAAAAACTACTTGATAAACATTGATAAAAGTAAGAAAATTTTCTTTCTTGAACACCGGATCAGAATATTAGGATAATGTGATACTTTAGTAATCAAAGACAAATGGCTGCTAATAATTAATCTTTGCCATCACAGCAATACATAATATTTTAAAATAGATATTTAGAAATATTTTAACCTATAATAATATTTGACAGTTTTATGTACCTTTAATAATGATAATCATAATATGAATGCAGACATAGTGAGCGTAAACAACTTCAAAACTTATTTCAAGCTTTTAATCAGTACTGAGTAAATATCAGTTTTATTATTGCTGGTGCTTTTGGATAATACATAATTCATAAGAAACACAATTATTGTTTTGTATTATTTAATTTGGTTTAGGCTATTTATTTATTATAAAATATTTCCTATAAAGAATGTTCTTTATTTATTTTGTATTGTTGCCTGGTTGCACATAAGGGCCATGTTAGAATCTTATAATTAGTTCCTTAATCTCAGAAAGTGACAAACTCGGTTGTTGTCGAGGCCAAATCTGCATTGTTATGCAAGATACCTGTCCAATACATGCATATGGTCTGCCAACGCTGCTGACAGACATTTAGAATAATTAATTCTAAATATCACAAAGGCAGCCTTGCGAAGTCAAGTTAAATAACAATCACCTGAGCTGACACACAGCCATTCCAGATTACTGCCATGTTTTCATGCTGTCTGTTCAGATACGCTGTGTATCAAGCATATTATATATAATTATATATATATAATGAATTTATTATCATGAAATATAATTGATCTATTTATAAAAAATAATCCTAAATGGTATCTTTTCTTTCCATCAGCAATGACAAATTTTTACACACAAAGATGCTGACATCTCCCTCCCCTTGCTTCAACTAGCAACGCTACACACGGCTGTTCTGCTATCACTCTCCTCCACACCTCCCCTCTTTCCCTCTCTCTCTCTCTCTCTCTCTCTCTCTCTCTCTCTCTCTCTCTCTCTCTCACTCAGTCTCTCATTTGCATTATATATGCTTCATTTAGCTTACATGGCTGAGTGGAAATATAACCTGAAGCCATTCAAACAAGGCATGAACTGGGGCCCAGCAGCAGTGAGGAGCAGAGCCGCGTGTGACCATGAGATGGCAGCACTCTCCTCCGGTCTCACCACGTCTCCTCCGTCTCCTCTCCTCATTTCCGCTCTGCTGGGTAGAAACATTGAAAGGGGGAGGAGATGGACCGCTTGTATAAAAATGAATGGGAGGCATTCAGAAAAGCATACTACCATACTGAAGAAATAGTGAGAGTATTCCATTATAGAATTAGAAAAAATATATATTATGATTTGTAATATGTTTGGCACATACATATGTAAAACGTGTTAAATTAATTTTGACAAACATTTTCGACAATTCAGCCTTTTCCTGTTCATCACAGGTTATTATTGTGAACTACAACTAAAAACATCATGTTAATTGCAGTAAAGGTAAAATAAAATGAAATTAACTGGGTTATATATGTTAAAGTGCTAAAATGACTAAAACTGAAGTAAAATAAAGCTAAATAGAAGTACTACAAATAAACAAATGACAAAAGCACAAGTAAATCTAAAATTAAAATGAAAACTGATATATATATATATATATATATATATATATATATATATATATATATATATATATATATATATATATATATATATATATATATATAAATATAGATTATATTAAAGTAACACTGATTTATTCTAACAATTACATAGAAAATCAGATTATGCCAAGATGGCTGTCAAGTGAACTGACTAGTCTTAAAGTGAATCATCCTATTTAAGAATTCTTAAAACATACCATGATGATCCTAGATTACAGATAAGAAGCACACTGAAATATGTGTAAGAGAGCAACGGAAGCGTACTGAGACCTGGAATGAGATTTAACCTAACCATCCTACAAATGACATGAAAAGGAATGGAAAACTGTTTGTCCTTCCTCAATATCACTCAATGAAAACCCACAGCGTATAACACTGCAAATACAGCCATATTCATCTTGAGGTGGTTTTTCCCAGTGCCCCTGTCATTTACTCCCCTTTTGGTTTTCATTAGCCGTGTAACCTTAGCGAGGCCTGGTCCTCGCCTCCCCTGTTATCTCAATGATGTTCTAATGCTGGTCAAACATTATTGTGAATGGCTCAGCTCAATAGAGGCAGTGTTAGCCAGGAGAGTCAATATTAGCTGAGCACACAGGACGGGAGGAAGGTGGGGGAAGGGAGCTAGCGTACCGTCTGCAGTGTGTGAGTGTGTGTGAGGGGGGCCTAGTGTGCGCTCTTGGTGAACCTTGACCGTTCACAACAGAGGCAACAAAGCATGGGATAAAGAGATGACAGGAATTTAGCAACGCATTCTTCTCCTCCTTTTGCTCCTGGCTCTCGCTGAAGGAGCCGGTGATCCAACAAAGATCGGTCAAAGATTCCCGTCGTTCCTTCTACATCACACTTATTTACAACCTATTATAAGCGCTGTGGGATTAATGAGAGCTGTGTCTTCTCAGGGTTGCAGGGGAAGGTCAATTTGTCAAAGGACATGAACAACGGGCCCAAGGTCAGCTCTTTGTCTGTCTTTACAAAGGTAACTGAATCATAGGCTCCACGCCCACCGCACCTACGGCCGTATCAACACGTCTGCTCGGTAATCACAGACACTTTTATGCCCTGAGAGCTGTGCAAACAGTTGGTTTGGTAGAATCAACAGTGGCTGTCATGTGACCCTAAAGCTTTCCGCATGAATCATAATCTAACATAGAAGTGATTGTGCAGGTGAAAGCGCTAATAACAACAAGCGGCTGACTAATGTTTGACTTGCGTCTCATTAGAGAATGCGAATAAGAAGAAAAGATTAACTTCTCAAATGACAGTGTCTCACTGTTTAGATGAGGCTTGCTAACCTGTCTTATTTAATCTATGGGCCTCGCTGGCAAACAAACAGACAAATATTGACCGTCTGGGAATAGGCCTCACTCAGCAATACGTACACCCAAAGCAATTTCCTCAAGGCTCCGGGAAACTGTCAACATGACGGCAAAAAAAAAAACAATTTGCGCTGATATGCATAAGTCAGACCTGGGCTAATTTGAGCAAATAATTGGTCCGGCTGTGCGAGGTGTGGAATATTACAGGTACCGGTACAAGTCGAGCTGCTTTTGTGTTTGGTTTGGGTCACTTGATACGGATAAGCAGGTGTACCGTTTAAGTTAAGCTTGAGTTGCGTACAAAGCTTTAAAACCAAACAAATGAAGGCCAGGCATTGTTTGAGATAACCGCACGAACACCCCCCGGCGCACTCAAGAGCGCGTAACGCAAATACCTTTTGATGTAGCAACACGGTCCCAATTCAGATCTGCTGACATGTGAAAAAGCAACATTAGCTAATGCACTTCTTAAAGACCATAATCGCTCTTTCCCCTACAGTTAATGAATGCTAATTAGAACTAGCTTCATGTTTGCTGGCTGCCTCTCTAATGTGCCGTATTGTTCCTCTTCTCCTGCTTCAGCTCGGCTCTAATGCTGCTGTGCCAGCTATTAAAGTCAGCTAATCCATCTATCTCCACAACTGCCAGCTCCGAAAGCCACTAATAGCTCAGCCACAAAACTGTGCATTTCCGAATTCATTTGATCCGTAGTCTTTGCGCTGGTAAAGCGAGTGGGTGGCATTGCGGTTAAACTTGAATTCCATGCCATACCTGGCTCGGATGCTTAAGGGCTTTTTGACTGAGTGTTTTGTTTTGATGGGACGGATAGATCAGCTCCACTTCCTCTGACACATAGCCTCGTCTCAAAACGAGAACGAATGTTTGAGACTCCCAAAAGGCTTGTACAGACAGGTTGACTTCTGAAGAAATTACAGGCATTAATACATATGATAATACAAGTACATAATGCTTCTGTTTTTCCCAGTTCGACTGAAAAAATTAAAATGAATATTACAGTTTCTTTTTTTGTTGTAATGACAGCAGCAATCGAAATGCACAAACCTTTGAAATTCTTTGATGAAAAGTAAAAAAAAAAAAAACATTTGTTTGTAACAATTTGTTGTACCAAAGTCTTTACTGTCGCTTTTAATCAATTTAATGCCTCTCTGCTGAATAAAAGTATTAATTACTTTCTTGCTAACTTTTCAGAAGGGTATAAATACAATATTGTAACTAATTAAGAAATCGTTTAATGAAATGCCCTTTAGGTCTTTAAATTCAGATTAAATAATTAGATTCATATTGTACCTCCCCTTGTTTTGTCGGTGGATGGGTGCTATTTTGGGTCAATTACTCACCCATGTAGAAGTAATAGCCACCACAGTTTTTGGCTGCGGGTGTCTGATGTTTATAGTATTTTCCAGCCTGGTAAACTGGTTGGCTTTGGCCTCTTCTCAGACCTCTCTCAGACTGTTCCCATCCTGAGACGCTAATAACTAGCTCTCTGTGACAGACGAAAGGTCCCTTTGTGTTCTAAAATGCCTTTCTTGCATGGCAGCGCACCAAGAATCACAGGCTCGCAAACAGGTGGTGAAGCATCTGAATAACAAATTAAGCTACGCTTTCGCACGAGCCAACTCAACAAATTATTACAATGAATTATGACAGTACAATAACGTCCAAAGGACTAATTTAAGTGCGAGGAGACTGTAGTGGGGTAAGCAAACTGATTTGCTCCATGGAGAGGTATAATATGCAGGATGTGGGCTGGCAGATGGTGTGGTTGGGCAAACCTATGAATAATATGTTTCTCTACCTCTTCAAAGCCATGGAACTTCGCTAAGAAGGAAAAACAGGGTTGGATTTATGCTGACCATGAGCCAACAAGCCTTTCCACAACTTATTCTCCAATGTCAAACTATAGACTATTTAGTTTAAGTGTTTTTTAATCTAATCTTCAACACATTCTTCAATACCTACTACCCTGTTCTCTCACGCCTGCCTCTTTTAATCGGAAAAGCCTGTAGGTCTCACCAAGATAAAATAATTACAGTGCCACCTGATTCCTAAGTGTCATGGTGTGAGAAATTTAAATCATTCAAGCTGTTATATTTTTCAAACTTTGGATGGACGCATAAAATGGCTCTGGAATGAAATGTTTTTCTGTTCTTCTCAAATAAATATTTCAGCAGGACACACATATAAAAGAATATTCCAGGTAATAAATAAAACAATATTTTTTTGAATAACTTGTATATAATAAGAGAAATAACTTTTAAATAACCCTAGTATTTAATAAGGGGGGAAAATCGATAGAATTAATTAGAAAACAAGACCTTTTTGGACCACAGACTTTCACTGTGCAACTTTGTTGTTGTGTCCAAATCATTTTCAGTAGTAATCACCAGCATGCTACAGAAGTTAAAGGCCACACTGCATCCTTGTTCATGTAATTTAATCTGTCCTGGTGAATAATCGAAACATTGTTATCATTGTGCAAGGTGGTTTATTTAAAGAGCCAGTGTGAAATAAAGAGGCGTTGTGGGAAAAATCACAGTTTTTTTGCACTTTACCTGTGCAAAGCGATATACGATTTGGCAAAAGTGTTTATGAAATGAAATCTGTTGGCTATAAACAAGTGTGAAAAATGTCTCCTCCAATAAAATATGATTCTTGTGAAATGTGTGTGTGAAATAACAGCGTTCTGGGGGGATTTGTGTGTGTGTGCATCATCATCCTCACCACAGATGGATGATAAATGACTTTAAAAGAAAAAAGAGGAAGTGACACATTTATTTCTTCCAAATAAGAATTAGTGCTTGTGGCCTAGAATAAACCAAACCGCTTCGGTTGTAACTTGCAAACTTAAAAGCGTAAAGCAGGATGACACAGAGCATTAATTTCACTGAACTAACAGGAACTCAGGATGGTTCTGCATAGTTTCCAAACAATAAAACGACTGCGCTCTGGAATGAGGATTAGATTAAATCACCGCTCTGCCACTCAGGCATGAAAAATCCCACAGCATTGTGAAAACATGTCTGGTGGAGGAACAACCTTCTCACCTGACAATCAAGGCCACACTTCCATCCAAACAATTGCCATATATCTCTTTCATAGCTGAAGCACAACATAACTATCAAGTCGTGCAGAAATGCGTGTATACTAACTTCATTACGACAGCCACTGGCTTAGCCAGAAGCAAACAGCAACATTTAAAGTCCTAAACAACCCTTTAGAAAGTGATTTACAGGCCTGCTCGCTCAATGCGTACTGGGAAAACAGGTGTGAGAGGCGCAAAGTTTTAGAGAGATAGATAATGTGATCCGATGAAATCTAAGATTACATACCTCACTAATGATGTGGTGGCACAGCTGGGTTGCTATGTTCTGTTCAGTCACGTAGCTCACACGTCACTAAATACAGGTTTCTTGGGGCCAACAGATCAACGCCCGCCCATTAGGTCTATTCTCTGTCCCTCCGGCCCTATTAAGCCTCTATATTACAGGATGGTTATATACCCAAGGGCTTTTGACCCACATCTTTTTCCATTAAACCTATTGAGGTTTTTTTTAATATGTCTGCATGCATTAGCTTCAAAGATATTTGCTTCTGTCTAGAAAGACAATGATAAATACGACTGTCCACGATGACGATATAGACACACCGATTTTTTTTTAAGAAACAACAATAAAAGACTATGCCTAGACTGTTTTCATACTGATAGGATAACATTTTACAATATAGTTCTGTTGTCAATGCATCAACAATTAGCAATACATTTGTTACAGTTTTCATTATATCTGTTAAGACTACATCATAAAAACTACTGATTGTTAGTTCTGAACATATATTTACAATTTTCAGTTTATTTATTTATTTTTGCCTCAAAGAAACTGTATTTATTAATTTCAGTTAACTACAGTTAATGAACAGTACAAATGGTCATTGCTAGCTCAGGTCAGCTCAGTTCCATTAAATTATATTAACATATTACTATTTTACATAATATATGTGTGTATATAAGTTATATGTATATTTTTATGTATATGTATTATGTATATATAAATACAAACACATTCAATATAAATTTACGTATTTAAATGTTTCTATTTATATTCGTATAATTTATATGAAATATATTTAATATGTAAAAATAACATATCTTTAAAATAAACATATACAAATTATACAGTACATATGCATATATTATGTAACCGATTAATTGCGATTAATCATTTGACAGCATTAGGTTTTTTTTCACTGTCACTTCATGTTAAGTGATGTAGGTAACTGTTAATAAATGAATCTTTATTTTAGTGTTAACAAGAATGGATATATCTGCCTAAAGAGAGAAAAAAGGGGAAAAGAATAAAAAAAAAGAAAAAAATATGAAAGTCACTCATGCAATTTTTATAATCTAGCAGTATAAAAAAAATATAACGGTATACATATAAAAAGTTTACATCATTGTTACAAATTCTTAATTTAAAAATGTAATTCAATATTCTACATGAAATTCCGCAGTAGACCTTTGGTTCAACCTCAGTACTGAGGCTACAAGCTTTCTCACACACACCTGATGCTGCCTCAGGTGAGTAATAAATACCTTAACAACAACCCTTTGGCTCATAACTCCCCTTGCACAATCAATGCTACAAACAGACCTTTTATAAACGAATGCATGCTCCACAATAAGTAGTCAAAGTTTGCTAAATATAGTGCCAGGGATGGGCTCGGACATGCTCCAGTGCACTCTTGAAGGAAGCCAACCTGAGGCAAGGGCAGTCGGCACTCTCTTTTGTGACCACCTGAATACTCAGACGAACTCATAACTCAGTGCTGCCCATCTCCAGGTGTGATGGAATGCATCTCCGCACCGCCTCATATGTGGGCTAGTTCTTAATGAGCCGTTTCAGACAGACAGACAGATACACACACAAACAGAAGAGGCTGTCGGAAGCAGATGCCAAATCACTATGCTAAGATTTATCATTATGACAAGTCTCTTTGTGAGCTGTTGTCTGTTATCAAGTGTGTTGTCTTTGCGTTTCTTATCTAGCTGTTGCCAAAACAACCAACAAGTCTATGATGAGAGATCAGTCCAGGCCAGCATTCTGTGTGTGTGTGTGTGTGTGTGTGTGTGTGTGTGTGTGTGTGTGTGTGTGCGTGCGAATGTGCAGTTACATGAAGTGCTTGTCTGACAGGGTTGGGTGTGTGTACTCTTGTGTTGTAGAGAGAGGGCGTAGGAAGCCTCCAGGCTGACTGGCTTCTCCTCTCTACCCTTCATTTAAACCTGGTGTAAAAACACAAGTAATTCACTTCACCTGCTTTACCACATTTCAGTAGCTCTCGTAAACACCTGTTTATATCTTTCACCCCATCTCTACATCTGTGCCAAGAAAAAGTTTTTTCTATATTTCCTATTACCAGGCATGCAAAGACTAACATGCGTCATGTGTGTTTATCAGCCATTATAGACGTACTGGGAAGCAGATCTATGTAGATATTTGCTTAAGGCTGTTTTGTCTATCATATTACAAGCCTTATTAACCTATTGTTTTTCCTGATTAAAGCTTAACCTGATTTATTTTCCACTGTGTCAGGATAACTCATGTCTGCGTACCTGTCAAAATCGCTTGTGCAGAAGGGCAGTTGTTCCCATTGTAACATGTGATATCGATACTGATATCGATTCAAAGGCTCACCCGTAAAGATTGACCAATGTCTCAATTCTGAACAAATTAGCGTTTTTGAAAACAGAGTAGTTTTCGGTAACAATTCAGAATAGGGAACACTTATTCACTACAGCTTTTACCTCAATAAATTCCTGATAGTTAATTAATAGGAAGGTAGTTAAATTAAGTTTAGGCATTAGGTAGGTAGGATTAGGGATCTAGAAAAAGAATAAGGCATTATGTGTGGGCTAATATTCTAGTAATATGTATGATAATAAGCATCTAGTCAGCAGACACAAAAATAAAGTTAGCAAGGTTTTATTAAAACATAAATTTTTTTGTATAAAACGTGTTGTATAAATGCAAGCATGCAGAGTAAAACTTTAGTATAGAGACCAATTCTCACTAGTTGCTTTTAGCATGCCTATTATTAGGATATATAGCATATATCTCCTCCAATACATATACCTTTTATATATGTGTACCAGCATAATAAGTCATAGTTAATGTTATTAGCGAGAACTGGATCTTAAAAAAGTGTTACTGCATGCTGCAAAGCTAAATCACCTATGGCCAAATCACAGCCGTGTTCCAAAAGCTCTTGTTTGTGTGATATTGCTTAAACAGACACTAACAGCTAAGATTACCTACAAATACAGCTTCAATTTTACAATTTGGCTTGCTTTCAGTCTGAGGAAAGTGAAAGACATCATCTGGCATTTCCCCCAGAGTGAGACTGGGAAATAAATCTTAAGACAACGGTTTGTTACACATCATAAGTGTGTAATAAGTGGCTGTCACAGGTCAGGAATGTGTAATGGCCACTGGCATTAGTCTTAATTGCACCGCAAGGCCTCGGATGAGTGACGACTGACAGACTAGCGATGAAAGATAAAGAAGAACAAAGCTGAACGGCAAGCAGTAGATTAGTTGTTAAAATATAACTGAAATCTCTAATGAAAACAGACTTAAAAAGAGGTTGTGTAAAATCAAAACAGAGATTCTACGGCATGATAAAACAGGTTTGCTTTTTGATGTGACCTGTAATATTTCTTTGCTGTACCGAGAGATAATGTAGGGTTTCACCTTGACATTAGCGATGACTGAAATGACACAGCTTAACTCAGTAGTTCCTTGTAATTGTGACAAGCCAGTTCCAAACAGGAAGTGACTGCGACAGACAGCGGATATCTGGTCGTCATCAGTAGATTCTCAGGTGTCCTATCAAATGCTCGATCCATCTCCCATCCATTTTTTCCCACACGCTGGGGCCAACCACGTGAACGAGCTGCGGCCTCTGCCCACCCTTGCCCTTCTGGCCTGAAGGATTTATTGGTCAGCTGCTCCCAAAAGTCTCTTTAAAAGCAAATGCGCTCCATGTTCTCCAGTCAGCCCACACAAACTCTCTTCGTCAGGCATATGTTTATTGCCTCGGCTGAACATTTCTATTAGTTCAACCTCCTACGTCCCAGTCAGCCGAACCTTATTTATGATCATTACCCAGTTATAGCTATTACATACTGTGTCGTACATGACAATTAATGCGGACAGAATTATGGGGGCATCAGGCTTCACCTGTAAATACCCGCTAAAGAGGCACCTTAGCCTTCAGTGGCAGTGCTAATCCTTCAGAAAGAGCGAGACTGTGGCTGGCTAGAGTTTTTAGAGCTTGTGTCTCTGGTGCAGTGAGATATCTGAGCCCTCTCCATTAGTCTACCGCAGCGCACTGAGAAAGCACAACCCTATTTCATGCCAGCTCCCAAATAGTGTGGAGAATTTGCGAGGCAGTTAGTGGCCGTCATTAATATCCACCCGGGCCCAGGCTGACAGCTGCTGATTGGAATGGAGAGCCCCTGTAAAGCAGACAGCTACAAATTTCCCTGACAGCTCGGCGTCCATTACCCACAGTCAGCTGCCAAAACAGCAGTAATAAGAGACGCAGGGAGAGAGAGCGGCAAACATGCCCTCTCTCGCAAACTCTCTATCACGTACCATGCCACACACACAGACAGAATAGCGGCAGCCTATTCATTTCTATGTAACCGTAACAGAAGAAATACTGTATCACACAATTGTTGGTTAGCCTAAGGTGAGAACAAGCCCAGCATAGATGGACTTCATAGTAATTTTATACAGTGTGGTTATAGAGTTATAATCCAAGCAAATTATAATCCATGAACCAAACCAACAGCTATGAAGTAAATCCCAACATTAAAAATGCTGTACAAATCCAAAAAGCATTTGTAAATCAGACAAGTTGCTTTGCACTTAATAGGTTTAATGAGGAAAACAGCGACAATCAAAACAAATCTGCTAATTTTTATGTCCACAATCCCGCTGTCACACTCTATTAGATAACCTTCTAGAATGCCCTTACCTAATTAATATTCATTAAGTTCCATGCTCACACAGACACACACACACACACACACACACACACACACACACACACACAAACAATAGTGTGACACGCAGTGATGAGCCTGAACTAACCAGCAAGCAAATGTGTCACTATTATTTTGATTTACTCAGTCACAGCACTTCAGTATATACTCAATGTAACAAGCATTAAACTGATTTATTGCTCTCTTACATTTCATGCATGGGTCCACTAACACCCCTACACTGCAGATTGAAGCGAGATATTTGGGTCACTTAATTATAGCCAGGCCTTTTTAAGTCCTAAAACAGAGGTGACAGGGTGTTAAAATGCCAGCCAGTTCTCCCAGCTGGAAAACCCAGCTTAGGGTGGTAGCCGTGTTTTGGAACATGGCAGCTGGTTTCTAGGTGGTCTAAGCAGGTCTTTAGCTGGTCAACCAGCTACAAACACGCCACCATGTACTAAAACACCATGTAGCTATTTTTCAACAGGGCTCAGTTTTTTCCACACATACAGTGTGAATATTGTGTGTGTGTCCGAAGGTGAAACCGAAATGAGGTTTAGGTCATTGCAACATATCTCGCAGCGCCACAGGTAAAGATATTTCAGGATTGTTATTATATTCCAGAGGCCTAACTCCAATATTAACACCTACTCCGGATTTCTGCCTGACACCCTGCACACACACACACATATATAGCCCCACTTGTTTGTATATGCACATTAAACTCATAGACAAGATACACAGACCCTCCTTCAATCCCCCCCACAACTGCACTGTAATTCTTCCACCAAGCGACAGGACAACTGGAAGCTCAGGGCGCAATATTTTACAGCTCCCTTTTATTGCATCTCCTCCCCTGCCAGTCTTACCCCCGTCAGCAATAAAACACTCCATAATAAAAGCCCCTCTCCCTTAGCGCCTGCCACACCACCGCCGCAGATAATCCTGCCGGATCACGGCACTCTGCCCGCGCATAGCTGCCAGTGCTGTCGCACGGCTAACCCGACGTCTCTTTCAGCTGGGTTATTATAATGTTCGCTCTTTTATTGCAGCGAGCGTCAATTGAAAAGAGCAGCGCTGCCCTGAAAATCTAGGCGTACAAGCCGTTAACACAAGCCAGGCCCCAAATGGGCCCTGGGAGTTATTCATCATCGGCTCTCGCAGACAAAGGCACGACTTACCTTCATATTTCTGAACAAAGGCGATATGCACTCAATAAAGGGAATATTACAGCGTTGCAGTGGAGGAGATAAAATATGCCCATACAAAGACAAGCAGCCGCTGTGCCGGGATGTGGATAGATAGCTGAACCCAAAGCTACTTAATTAACCATGATAAACCATGGGTTTGAAATCAAGACGTGGTGCAAAATCATGTCTTCTGCATAAGCACCACAGTTTAACGTTTCTAGAACATCTACTATATATATATATATATATATTTTTTTTTTTTTTTAATTTAATGATCACTGCATAATAATTAGTGTAATATAGTTTTGCAGAATTTACTTCGTAGCAGCGCTGAAATACTTTGCTATGTATAAAGTTGAGTGTGCTGTTACAATGACTTCATTTCCTGTAATGCATTTTCTATGCAACTCTGGCTGTCTGCTGCAGTTTGAAAGACCTTCATGGCTGTTCCTGTTTTAGCTAAGCACACGGTTGTATCAGAGCACTGCAGGCACCTTGCTCTTGTTAGAAGTGAAGCACTGCTGGCTGTGAAGCCTGCCTGCACTAAATTAGTTCTCCTTTGGAAAAGAGGCCAATGTTTGAACCAACCACTGAGCACTGCACATCCATGCCAAACTTCACTGCTGCAGAACACCAAATGCTCTCTGTAAGCAATTAAACACACATTCAGATATCCAGGCACAAATTTAAATCACAACACAAATTAGATGCCTACTTTTTTTTTCATTCATGGGGTCAAACTACTATCTTGCACAATTTAAAATGTACCAAAAGGCTTTGTACACTGACAATCAAAGGTTTGGAGCTGGAAAAATTATTTGAAAAAATACTCACATATTTTTACAACTCAAAAAAGCATTTGTTATTTTAGTATATTTAAAAAGTATATGCATTCCTTTGATGGCAAGGCTCAATTTTCAACAGCCATTAGTCTAGTCTTTTTTTTTTCTTTTTAACTGTTTAATATTTATTATTAACTGTTTAATATATAACAGCTGCTTAATATTTTTGTGGTAACTGTGATATATTACATCTTTTTCAGGTTTCTTCAATGTACAGAAAGTTGAAAAAACATTTTTAAAATAGAAATCCTTTGTAGCATTATAAATGCACTTATTGTCACTTTGATAGATTTAAGGTGTCATTGCTCAATAAATGCATTTATTCAATCTATCAATAAATCAATCAATCAATAAATACATGTATATACTGTGATAATGCAATACAGGGAACAACAACTGGTAATTATTTATTAAATATTTTAACAGTTCAGTCAAACATAATTTAACATATAATTTAATTTTCAATAAAATCCACACACTTATGCAACTTTTATATTTGGTAATATAAACCAGTATTCCATAGCATTATCAAATTAGTGGAAACATGGGAATATGAATAGAATTTAATGAATGTATTCAGGGCCTAGTTATGGCCCTTCAAACATACCGTTTAACTATAAGAGAGTAAATCTTAAAATATCTTATTATATTATCATATTTTCCATGTATCTATGCCCTCTTTATCTCTCTGGCCTTTCCGTAATTGATGTGTTCGATATAATAAATCCTTCAGTGTTTCACAGGAAGACGTTTCCGTCTACTCAGCTCATCTCCAAAAAAAGTCACGAGCAGGATGTAGCTATTTTCATAGTCCTCGCCCTAATCATTGTTATCATGAATCAAAAAAAACCAAACATCAGTTTGTTTGCAAGTCATCTGACGTGGTGTATGTGGAGCTTTATTGTGCTCACAGTTCACTCACTATTTATGACACAGGATGTTCCATCTGGCCGTGCTTCCTGTCTGAGGGCTCTTTCAGGATGTGCTTCATGGATCTGCTTACACTTCTCTGGGACATCTGTAAGGCACTTCTGGGTGTAATACGGAACCTCTCCCTGAGCTCAAAGGGGCTTCTGCTTTTCCCATTACATGTACGTACTGAAGAGTCTGTTGACAGTCATTACCCCCCACCACACCCCCCTGCTACGTGAGAGCTTTCCATAACACAGTAATTGTCTGTTTAGGTTAACATTTGCCTCTCACTGCTGTTTTGTCTTAGTGAGGTGTGTAAACAAAGATAGTTAGAACAAAGTTCGAGTTTTGGTTCAACAAAATGTCCAAGAAAATTGATTAAAACTATGTTAAGCTCCTTTGGATCAAAACATCTGGCAAATGCATAAAAATTACAAATTATATTTTAGGAAATAATGTCTGATGCCCATGTATAAAATTGTTTTTGCAAATAAACTTTATTTTGTTTCACTTTAATTTGATGGTACCTTACGAATATTCTTTAGACAATAAGTAACTTTGTCAACTAACTTTCATTGGAGTGTTAGTATAGTATTAGTTAGATCATCACAATAAAGAGTTAGCAGATAATAATCAGACAGTCTACTTATACTCTAATGTCTAAAGTTACTTATTGTTAACAGAATGTTCATAGGGGACCATCAAAATAAAGTTTTACCATTTATTTCATATTTTATTATCAGCATCAGTCCTGATCATAACTAATTGTCCTTTTTTTCAGCAGAAGCAGAAAAGTTAGTACTTTCCCACTTTACTTACTTATTTGCAGACACAATACATTCAATGGCCACAACTAAATTCTGGATCACAATGTTTTCTTCTTTTAATGAATGCGCAGGAGTGCTGGAGGCTGACATTTGTCAATTACAGGGCAGGAGTTGTTTTTCCTGCACTGCCTCACAGATTAGTCCCACATGCCTGCACTCTCGGTCTCTATTGAATCAGTTGTCTTTAATGGCAGCAGGGGGAAATTGAGGGGCTCTGTGTGCGATTTGTCCCGTCGTTGTGGAGCAGATGGTGGATATCAGTGTCAGGCTTTGAGTGGCGAGTGGCTCAGGGAACAGGAAATGGCACGGCCGATGGCCAGATCTAAGGCAGTGTGAAAGCGCCATTCGTCACACATTTCCATGGCAGCGTCGCTCATTAGCATTACCTGGATATGCATGATAGGGGTTGATGGGCGAACAGGGAACAGGGGACATTTATGCGTCATCGGGACATACCAAGTGATAGACAGAGGGGAGGATATCGTGTCGTTTTATATTATAAGGCCAGTATTACGGGAAGATACACTCAGCTTTTAGAATTCCACTTGTGCTTTGGGTTAGTCCAACCATGACAAACATCATCCATTTGAAGGTGGAAAAAACAAGATTTTGTAGGAATGTACTAACACACAGACACACACACACACACACACACACACACACACACACACACACACACAGATAAGGATAAAGAACAAGAAGTGGTGAGATAAGCTGGACAAAGAAGTGAAAGGTAAACATCCTGTCTACGTGCTTTGAGTTTGAATGTGTTTTCTTCTCACACTGATCACAGACCACAGTATCCCACTACAACGCTATTGTTAACAGAATTACTCCAAACACCAAATCCTTTCATCTGTCAGGAAATTCTTTACATCATTAATAATTCAAAGCTATTATTTACCATCAGGCTGTTCAAAACCTAATACCCATATACAGTATCATTAAAAAAAAGTTTGGGTTTAGTAATATTTTTTTAAAGAAACGAATACTCTTTTTCAGCAACAATGCTTTACATTAATTTAAAATGACAGAAAGGACAGGGTACAAATTATTTAAAATTTATAACTATAAAAGAACTTTTTCCACAAAAGCATGAAGCAGTACAACTGTTTTAAACTTTTATAATAATAATAAATATTTCTTGAGAACCAAATCAGCATTAAAATTATGCTGAAAATGTATCTCTCCAACCAGAGAAATAAGTTACATTTTAAAATATATTAATAAAAAACTGTTATTATGTTATATATCCTATATTACTGCTTTACTGTATTTTTAATCAAATATATGCAGCCTTATTGAGTGCAAGGGCTTCTATCAAAAACATAAAAATAAATAATAATAATAATAAATAAGTAAATAATTTTTGGAGCACCACAAGGATGAGGAAATAATGACAGAATGTTTGGTTAAGCTACCCTTGCAGGTATATTTTATCAAATCAATAATTAAATTGTCAGATGGGGGCAGAAGAGAGCGCTGCTATACATTACCAAAAAATAGCAATCTCCACCACCTCGCAGGAGTTCACACGCAGGGGCATCAGCTCAACAGTCCGTGTTGGACAAATACTAGCGGGGAGGCGCTGCTTCTTGCCAGAGCACCTTCTGCTGGTGTCACGTTAGTGTCAGTCAGCTTTAATTAGTCTGAGTTCATGTTAGCCCACCGGTGAATGTACTCCCAGCAGGTGACTTTGGCAGTGAGGCAGAGCAGCATAACGACCTTGTGAGAATTTATCTGCTTTTATCTCCCCTTTTTTCCTTCCACCGTAAAATCGTTTGTCACAAATTAGCATGTAGCCGTGTGCCGTTTCGTGCCGCCTGGTGCCATTTTAAGATCTCCATTGTTGTTGTTGTTATTGTTTCTGACTCAGTTGATGAGGGAGGAAATTATAGTGCTCTCCTGATCTTGGATTTGTTTCAATGACAGCTCACCTGTTATCTCCTGCTGCCACCTCAGAGGTCAGAGTAAGTGGGAGTGCGGCCAATCCGTACCAGACGAGTACATTGTGCACCAATCTTTCTTTAAGCTCATTAAATCGCTCGTCTGTTACTCTCTTTCCCTACACATCCACTGCACGCCCTTAAAAATCTATAAAAATGCTTTCTCTCTTCCAAATACCTGTGCTTAGCTCAGCCCGATGACAGGAGCGAATAGTGAAGCGTAGTTAAAATGGCCCTAAGCCCCAGCAGCCTTAACTGCAGTCCCTCAACATCAAATAGACATCCAAAGCACACTTGAAGCCCTGCTAATGCGAGCCAATTGAAGTCTCCAAACCTGCGCCAGGCCGCGCAGTATCGCTTCCCCTTGGCAGTCATCTCTGTGGTTAATCTGATCACAGTGCAGTGTTAACAACACATGGCCTGGCCCTGGAGCCTGCTCTAAATGAGGTTACATCCCAAGCAATACCTTGATGAATAATTAAAAGCCCAGACGCAGAACTTGAAGTGACTTAGCCAGCGACCCTGGGGTCTAATCACATGGTCAAGCCATATTTGGCCATCTTTTCAATGCCATCGCCGTCACTCACTCTATTTTTCATGTGCCCTCATTCTTTCTTGCGCACACACATGTACACATGCACACACACTCACACACACACACACACACACACACACACACACACACACACACAACACACAAACACACACACACACACACAAACACACACACACACACAAACCCACACACACACACACACACACATACAAATCAACACACACACACACACACAGCAATCTCTATGGTTTGTTGGGCATCTGCCAGAGCTAACAGTGAGCATGATGGCCATGTTATTCTCCTTTGGGCTCACAGTTAGACAACTGCTGGCAACTGTTAGTTAAAACAATCTGTCCTTATAAACAGTGAAAGTGTCTTTGACGCTGACCGTCATGTTTTTGTGTGTGTGTTTGTGTGTGACATTTTGCAACAGCATTTCAAAAACACCTTTTTTTAATCCATTATAACTTAATTTTCATAGGTTATATGTGACACTGAGATGTATTTATCTTAACCCATAACCCTAAAGTAAGTACATGTTGTCAATTAATATTACTCAGTACCTGTATTATTACATTATAACAAATAAAGTGCAACCATTTGAATTTAAAAACTGAGGGTAATATTGAAAGGGCACAATGTTTACGCTATGACAGATGCTATTTAATATACTTTTATATTCTAAAATAAAAAATTCAGACTTTCTGTGCTTGCTTTTTTCCCCTGTGCAATATTTTAGGCAAACTGCTCAGAGATATAACACACAAATAAAAGCAAATAAGAGCAAATTGACTGTATCAAAATAAGCTAAATCTTCATATGTAACCAAAATAGGTCCTCCAAGTGTCTGGAGCACGGCATCTAATCAGCGAGTCAACGTATGAGAAAAACGCAAGCATAAATATTACACCTGCAGAACAACATTTCACTGACACGCATGACTTCTGGAGGTTCAAATCTTTGCGGTGTGAAATATTATAGCTTATATAATATAATATATAAATACCAAACCAGAAAAACAGCAGATTTGCAATGAGAAATTTGTATTTACTACGGTAGAAACATTAAAACAAAGGCTTGCTTTTAATTCCAGCGTGACATCAGTTCTCTTTCACTGTGGAGTGGGAGCCATTAGGGACATCTTTGTATATGCCAAAGTGCCAAAGGCCTTCATCTATATCTAAGCATCAGTTTAGAGAAGCCAACATACGACATAAAATGATTCCAGATAAAAGAGATTAAAGAAAGGTTCGCCGTTTTCCACGCAGTCTCACTGACAGAGACATGAGGCACGGTGACCTTCTGAATCTAATTTACAAACATAAAAGATATTGCACTGCCACAGAAGTATCAAAGGACTGAGAGAGCGGGAAAAAAACGTGAATGTGGAAAAAAAAACTGTTCGACTGCTCAGTGATTTTCTGTGAGCGTGATGTGTCAAGATTGAAAATGGTGAAGAATATGAAGACAGGGATTAGATGGGAAATTGTTCCTCTATTTTACTGACTGGTATTCAGCTACTCTGCTTTGATGCTGGTGATAAATGTCATGCCCACATCCACGTGGAGCTGGGGAACTAGGATAGAGGAAGTAAGGGCCACACAATTTTTATTTGCCTGCAAGTGCAAAAACGCTTTGCCTGTCCACAAAATTACCTCTCTTCATTGAATAAGGGAATCAAAAATATCTAAAGTGGGACATTTATTCTTTTTAGAAGGGCCTTTAGAAACTCAAGATGTTTAAATGATTTTTTTGGGGGGGCTTTTTAAACCACAACTATGGAATTGTTTTCATTTCCTCCAACCCTGAGCAGGACTCATGACCCTGAAGAAAAAAGCAAAAGCCCTCACTAGAATTTTTTTTTATCTGATAAAAGGCAGACCCAGGGTTATGTAATCCATTAAATATTGCTATATGCCCCTTTACTTTAAGATTAAGCAATATTTCCCTCTGCAATATTTTTACGTGCAATATTTTCATAAGGCCTACCCAGAAGTAAGTAGACACTATAAACAGTTATTCATAAACGAACAGCAACACTTTAAACAGTTTTTACACAGTTCCTCTGAATTACAGCTATTATGCATAAAAAAAACCCCCCACCATAAACATGACATAAAAATCAGCTGAAGTGTAAATAAAAAAAGAAATCTGGATGGAAATTGCATGGTGCTGGTTTAATAGCCCTGCCCATCAAACAGAGTCAGGCCTGCTGTGATCTCTGTGAGTGCTTGACACCTGTGACGCATGTGCCTCTTTTGTTTATGTAGAGATGGCAGTATAAACATGTGTCCTCCCTGGAGACGTATGGTAAATTTACCTTTTCCCCTCGACGCTGGACCGAAACATCAACATTAATCTTTCTCTCAATGAGACAGAGAGAACATTTGTAGACATAAGGCCAGTCAAGTTAGCCAAGACAAACCTCTCATATCCTAAAAATGCCAAGAGCCCAGCTCTTATGCCAAAAACCACAGCAGGCCTTAGGTGGTTGGAGAAATCTTTCCAATGAAAATGTTTACATGAAGAAAGCCCTTTTTTCTGTATAAAGTCGAGCTGGGGCAAAAGCCACACTGACACACATTGTGAGGGTCATAAGTATAGCAACCTGGTGACAAAAATGCCGTAGAAAATTTAGCCCTCTTCGGGAGAGAACCTTCACTCGGACTCTTGAACTAAATGGAAACATGCAATTTGTCTCTTATGTCTTTTCAGTCTGCCACACACATGCAAATACATATGCTGAACATACTAAAACAGCCTCATTTCAGATAATACAAACATTATCCAGTCAACAAAACCTAACAGACCACATCTTAACCCCAAATGGTGCTTTCTGACAGACAAAACAGCCATTGTGGTTGAACTTAGATTCCTCAGAGCCAGTAAAGACGTCTGGGATGAAGTCTTGACAAGGAAGCCAAATGATGCAGTCTAAGGAATGTATTCATGATGATAAATTCACTGCAATGATGAAATTCACAATATGCTAAAGATAAAAGTATGTTGCTTGCTCACTGTTTTCTATGTGACATCATAACCCAAAAAGTACAATTTAAATACTATAAAAAAGATATAGGGACCAATTCTTATTATTAACTAGTTGCTTATTGCCTATTATTAACATGTTTATTAGTATGTATAAAGCAGATATGACCATATTCTATATACCTAATTCTACCTAATACCTAAACTTACCAGACACTAACTATTAATAAGCAGCAAATCAGGAGTTTATTGAAGCAAAAGCCTTATTTAATGGTTTGCTAATAGCAAGATTTGGACCTTTAAATAAAGTGTGACCAAAAATAATAATGAAACTATAAAATATTTCAGTGACATTATAATAGCTTGTGCTGTTTAGGTAAAAAAGTGGAGTAAGTAACTTACCTGTACACTTTTAAATCACTTATTATATAAATTGTAATTTATTCCGATGATGGCTGAATATTCAGCACTAATTGCTTCAGTCTTCAGGGTCACATGACTCTTCATAAACAGAAAGTTATTATGGGACACACTAACTCAGCTTATTATGTTTATAGCCAGCAGTCTTCAGTTGAAATCACAAAAGTCAGCTATATTAAAAAAAATGCATTCTGAGATTCTGAGAACAATATTTTATCAGCTAAAAGTTACAGGCACAAAATGATATTTTGTCAACCTTGTATTGCGCTGGACATAAAAATGGACTGAAATCCATAAACTCAAATTCTCGTTGGGATCTATTTTTTTATTTTAAAATCAAAATGTTGAAAATAATAATATCAGTAATATCGCATCCAGTACCGAGCAACCAATTACAAAAAATGCTAAAGATTTGCTAAATGTTTTTGGACTTACCAAGGTGCTAGATAATATGTGGTTTTCTCTGCAGCTGAAGTGTATTATTTGTACCGCATCCAGCATCCAAATACAGTCACTTTATTTGCTTACACAGGCCAAAGTTTGTTTCTTCCCCTGTGTGTGCCTTTTGTGTAGATTGTGTTTTGCCTGGGGCTCAGCCATGTCTGGAACTGCATACAGTAGGGAGCCGCCACAGCCGAATAATGAAGAGCTCTGTGGAGGTGACAGAATGGGTAGCAGGTATGCAGTTGAACTCGGCCCAAACCATCTGATCAACTTCTTTCTGTCACACACATACACAAACGCGTGCACTTTCACACACACACCTACCGCACAGGCATATTTATAGTGCACTGACAGAGCAGCAGACAGATGTCACCTTCTAGCAACAATCCCAAAGGGAAAAACACAATGTGTGCGCATACAGCTCACCAGCGAACTGCAGATCATACAAACAAAGCAGAACGTAAGAGCTAAATCAACCCACGTACAGTTCAGCTTGATTGTGCCTGTAAGGCTCTGATAAACACGCATGCATGCTTTAAGGCCAGCGGTCTTCTCTCCGGTGAGAGATTTTGCTGTTTATAATGTATGAGTGACCGGAGACAGTGGTACAGCTGTCAGGCCTAATAAGATGAAGGCTGAACTTTATGTATCCATACAGGAGAAGGGGGGCGGATGGGCTTTGGAAGTGATTTTCACTAACTCTCAAGCTGTAGCTCCTCTAAGCCTGGCCCTGCAGTAAAATGATAAAGAGGAAGAGAGACGGATTGGTAACCAGAGTGGTCGAGAGAGATATATATATAAAGAGTGGAAGACAAAGAGAGAGGGAAAGGGGAAGGCTGTGCTTCTCAACCTCGAAGCACATGACGCGGTGTCGTAACACATCAATACTCAAACACGGCACGACAGAGGAACAACCGCCAACCACCCCTCCAGATCCTTAATAATTCATACTGACGGTAATGCAGCGGGACAAAAGATGTCATCCTTTCTCATTTGATGTCATCAATAAGAAATGGCATTCAATCCCACTTTGCGTCTTTATGGGGAATATTCGGTAAACAAATCTTGACAGTCGGTGACGAGGGAAATCTGGATCGAAAATCATCGCCGGTTTTTGTGTTTTGAACCGAACATTACAAAACTGTACAAAAGCGAATGACAAGTACAAAAACTAGAGCAATCCCATTGCAGATCACAGGGTTCTAATTGTGTGTGTCTAATGTGCAGTAGGCAGCTATGTTCATCTGCCCACATAACTGCAGGCTGGGAGCGAGACGAAATGTGACCCTGCCATTCTCAATGTGTTGACAGTGCTTTAATTCAACATGATACCAGACACCCGCAGTCTGCCCCGGCCTGCTAGAACTGCTGCTAGTTTTATACTCTCAGAGGCACTTAAAATACACAAACATTGCTCTGGACCACAGGGGAGGGGGGGCAAAAAAACGTTTAGCTCTGAAGCTACTCGCATATTCGCATGGTGGCTTTTCCGAGCAGTGTGTAATATTGATTGTTGCTTTTTCAAGTACGGTTGCATGTCAAAGTGAAATGGAATCATTGTGAAGCTGAATTTGGAGTAAGGGCAAAGGAGAGCTGCATGCCAGAAATGGTGTTGACATCTCCAGTGTGACCTGCTATGCTCCATCTAATAGTATTTAAAACTAGTTTTTGATCATCCTCTTACAATTATTATGCTGTTTTCATTATTTTATTTTAGTTGAGAGACAATGTAGAATACCTAGTCCAAAAAAACCTTATTACAAACTTAAATTTATATTTTAAAATACTGTATGTATGTTTTAAAAACACTTCAAGATTTGATGTTAACACTAATTAACATATTAGGTCTTGTGAACCAATAAATTATTTTACCAGTAGATAGATGATTAGGCTTATACACATACACACACACACAAACTGTTCATTATTCATTCATTTTAATACTCTTCATTTTAAGAGACTTAAGAGACTGCCATTATTTGATCATATTGTATTTTTGTAAAATTGTAAAATAATAGAAACAATTTTAATATTGTTTCATATTTTTAAATGTAATTTGTTCCTGTATTGTCATAACTCCAGTCTTCAGCTGGCATACGTCTTCACTCCATAACTCCAGCCATACGATCCTTCAGAAATGGCACTGATATGCAGATTTAGTACTCTATAAATGTCTCCCATTATCAATCAAAAGTAGTTGTGCTTAGTGAAATCTAAAATACATAATACATTTTTTGATGTAGCTTTTGAATGGTAGCGCATATATAAATGAACATTAATCAAGATTAATACATGTTCTAAAACCTAAAATACAAGGTAACACTTATTTTTCACTATTAACTATGACTTTTCCTCTCAATAATTTCCTAATTTGCTGCTTATTAATAGTTAGTAAGGTAGTTGTTAAGCTTAGGTATTGGGTAGGATTAGGGATGTAAAATAAGGCATTATATGTGCTTTATTACTACTAATAAATGGCTAATATTCTAGTAACATGCATGCTAATAAGCAACCAGTTAAGAGACCCTAAATTAAAGTGTTACCAATTACACTTTTCCTTATACTTACATATGAAATGAACCTAAAATCTTGTTGACATTGACAAAACAGGTCTGTGGGCTCATTGCGTCAGCTACCCATATAAAGTGTGAAGGCTGTTTCCTGACAAAGTGGGCTTCTTTTACAGCTCACACAGGCAGGCAGAGCCGTCACACAATCCCCTCGCTGACGACCAGCACTGACCTCAGCTGCTCAGAGCGCTCTGCTATCACATAGAGAGCAAGGGAGATGAGGGAACGAGAGAGAGAGAGAGAAGAAGAGGTGACAACAGTGCCCTGCTGTGAAAGACAAGGGCTCCCATGTACCCTGAGAGCTTGGTTTTCAGCACCCTCAAGCCGTGCCCCTTCATCCTCATGCCACCCTCTATAGCTCAGCAGGACTCCATTACTCATGCCATGACAGACAGAGATGTGCAGATAGAACTTAGAACTGTCTCCAGATGGGCCAACTAATAGTGGTGTATAGCTCACTAAAATTTGCTTTGATCATTAACTTGAGAAAGTGATTGTAGTAAATCATGTGACACTTATAATGTAAGTAGTACATGAACTTTATTCATCAAAAAAAAAAAGAAAGAAGAACATTCTGTCATAATCTTTTAAGTATCCTCATATAATTTTTGGATGATTTATTCTGTGGGATACAAAAGTGGTGATATTGTGTGATGACATAAATGGAATGGAATAGACTTACTGAAAAAAGGCTTGCTATAACAATGAAACTAACTGTTAAGTTTGAACAATCATTCTAGTTTTGCATATTACAGCTATGATAATGATAGAGAAATTATGGTAAAATCAGTTAGATACTTTATTGATATTTTTAGGTTTTAGCTGACTAGCTGTGGTTTTGTCAGTTTTCCTATATATATATATATATATATATATATATATATATATATATATATATATATATATATATATATATACATACAGTATATATATTTTTTTGTTTGTTTGTTTTTGTTTACATATTTATGATTGCTGTGTGTATTTATAATGTGAAGTACACACATATATATATTTTTAAAAATAATAATAATAAATATATATATATATATATATATATATATATATATATATATATATATATATATATATATATATATATATATATATATATATATATACATTTCAGTTTATTTAGTTTCATGCAAAGTAAGAGGTTTTTTGGTTAGATCCAGGTTAGGTGTAGCTGATGTAAGATAAAACACTGATATAGCCAATCAGAACTTCCACCCAACTTTAAAGGACTGAAGTATTTAAAGTGGCAGATGACAAAACAGCATTTCATAATTATAAAAAAACCGAACAGTAACATGCTTTGGTGTGGGAACTAATTACTGTGAACGGACCTAAACTGCTAATAATTTCTTGACTGAAATTAAGAAAACGTCATTCATAATCAGAAATGCTCTCTATGCACTTGCCCTTGGTAACCTAAGAAAATCAGCTTGCACTGCATTTGCACTAATGGAGTTCAAAGTTCCCTGACCTTCTCTTAACACTCAGGTAACTGGATATTAATCTCAGTTGCATGACACCTCGGTTAATATTTTTACCCATAAATACCCTCCTTAGCCCACGTAGCAGATGTAAATATAGCCAATGCCAGGAAAGTTGAGCAATATCATTGGAAAGTTCAGCCCATTAATTAGTGTGTAGTGAACTCCGGTTCTTTTAGAAGCCGTGTGCTCTGACAGAACCGCAGCCCACATGCTGACACGCTATGATGATTGCACATCAACACATTTACGGTCGTGCTGCCCTCCCGAGCGAGAGATTGAGTGGGTGGGGTCATTAGAACAGACCGCAACAGACCGAAATAACAGGCCTGAGTGTGTGAGTGCAAGACCTCTCTCCACAGGAGGCTGGCCTTGCTCCTAAACGACAGGAAAAATAACGCACTGAGATGCTCCTGTACAGAGATCCAGTTTCTGCAAATATCTGCTTGCATCTGTCAGAATGAAAGGCAGCTGGAGGGGGCGGCGAACTGTGTAAGCATCCAGTATGAAAACAAGACTCCCGTTACAATACACGGCATTTAGTGAGCAGACCAGTGAAAGGCCTCTCAGTAATCCTGGCCCACTCTCTGCAAAGCACTCTCATTAGTATCAAGGGACTCAATATTTGCAACCCTAGTTTAATGCTGTTTATATTTACACTTACAACGTGGACGACCGCCAATTCACGCGCCGGACCATTTCATCTGGCTCGCTTTTCTCTGTTTTTTTTAAACTCTCCATTCACGTGGCATTAAACACTCGTAATAATCCGTCTAAAGCAAGCTATTTACAGAGAGGAGGGGTACATTATAATGATGCACTGGAAAGTTTTGCTAGAATGCGCTCTGTTTTGGAGTGGAGGTTTAAAATACACTCAGCCTGAAATGACAGAGAAAATGAACTAGGGCGCACTCGTTTTGGTGGTATTAAAGGGCTAGTTTGAGCAAAAATAACAAACGAATAGCTCACACAAAAAAATTAAGGAGTCATTAAAATAGTCCATGTGACACCACTGGTTCAACTGTAATTTTATGACGATATGAGAAAACTTTTTATCCTCAATTCGAACAAAAATTGACTATTTTATTGATGTACTGACTACCTTTCTGGGCCTCAAATGTGCACGGTCAAAAAGCTCTCGGATTTCATCAAAATATCTTAATTTGTGTCCCGAAAATGTCTTATGGGGTTGGAACACTGCTCTGCTTTAGTTTCTAACTTTAAAAGAATAGCATTGTCCACACCACAGCTATAACATAAATGGCACAGACTAACAATAATGGAATTTTTCCCCCTTCTTATGATTGACAAAACATTGACATCCAATCAGAATCCATCAGTGGATGCCATAACTGCTGAGCATTCTTATAAAGAATAAAAGAACATGCATTGGTGGGAACGAGAATACATACCATTTTTGGCCTTTAACCTAAATGGCTTTTCACTGAATCTGTGGTGTATAACAGCACAGATTCATAATGACAATGTGACCTGTTTTGCAGATGGACAAGTTATAATAACTTAATGCAAGAGAGTGACCATAAAGCCACTCTCACATTTAACCCAGTCATGCTTAGAAATAAAATAATATATGTCCAGTCGGATTCCATTTCCACAAACCAGGCCGGCTCCTCCCATAGCCGTATATGAAAGCAATACCCTTCGTCTTTTATCTGCTAATGTGTCTTCCACCCCTGGGGCTTAAACAGTGGGTCATGCGTATCAGATAAAGCCAGATAAATGGACCAGGCAGACGGATGGCACCAGGTAGGCAGCGGGCTTTTATAGTGCGCTGCTGCGGGCCATGAACCAGGACTGTAGGTTGTGATGAGGACTAATCCTCAATGAATGCAGTATGGACTGAGTCGAAGCAGCATGTGTGGTAATCTCCTCCAGTCTCTCACAGCTACTGCCAACCTCACTCTTTGTAGTGGGTGCCAACCTGGGTGGTGAGGGGAGCTCAGAGACACTATTAAGCAGGGATGGCATCTGGGAGCCGCTCATTCCAGCACTGAGCTCCAAAGCCCAGATTTTCGCAGAGAAATAAAGGGAACAGGGGGGGGACAGAAGGGGGAGAACGAGTCTTTTGGGCTTATTTTCGGCTTAAGTAAACAGCTTGAGTGTCATTAACATCTTACATTTACATTTGCAACAACAAATAAGACGTGGACTTAGCGTAAGGGCTTTGCGACAGGATGCGTGACGAGATTGAGTTTCTTACACAACAAATCAGCGAAATCCTGATTTACAAATGCACTTTAGTCTCTGGTGATCTTCCAACCTGAGATCAAATCAGGCCCTGAAAAGTCTATAGCAAATCTAATTAGTTTCTCCCTCTGATCCAAAAACATAATCAGCCTATAAACGCTCTCCTCTACGAGGTGGACTTAAGTGCGGCGGGCTGCGGGAAAGAGATGAGCGCGATTTCTCTCTTCCTGCACACGGTGGTTAAATTATAGAAGAGGAACCCATGAGAACAGAGACTACCCTTCCAATCTCTTTTCCTCCTCTTCCTTCCTTCCCTCCCACAGAATGAATTAACACCCTCCGCTGCCACCTCTGATTAAAAAAGCTCATTGGAGAGAGATTTGTAATCATTTGTCTATAATGAATTCTTAGAACCCTCACCCCCAATTCTCACCTGCCACAGCCTGCAGACACACTCACAAAGGATATAGAAAGAGATGAGGAAAAAAGTGAGAATAAGCTACGATATTACCCTCCCTCCTATTTTTTAATATGAATTCTTGATACTGTTTTTTTTTTTTTTTTTTTGGTCCTCCAGGCTCACAACCTAGTTTTGTTTTTTGTCTTTTTTGATGAAATTTTGCATTCATATGGAAAAGATATACAACCACACAATTAATAATGTGTAGTGATGTGTAATATGCAAATGATATACAAATTAGGGCTGTCAATTGCCAGTTGGATGTGTTTTCTCATTCAAAAACAGCTGGACGGAGTGCAACGGAATGAAACATAATCTTAAAAAATGATTTTAAACTGACAGTATGTCTTGAATATGTATAGTTTGTGGTGTGAAGAGCCAAAAAAGCAGCAAGACGTGATGCAACAGCCAGTGACATGTTCATAGAGCAGATATTTAATAAGAAATGGTGTATAAATTTATCCTCTGACAGACTGACAAGATGCATAATTGAATGTATTTTGGATGGTAAGCCAATGATAGGTTTATTTCTTTAAACATAAGCCTATTTGTTGGATATTGCTCTTCTTGAGTGCACCATGGAAAAAGTGCATGACAACACAGGAAGGACAATAAAATGTTGGTTTGACCTTGCTGTGAGTTTATTGGATTTTTTTCAGATCTTACACATACTTTTCGGTATTTTGTTCGAGTTATGGGTTTTATCTGTCATGCAACTTAAAATCTTTATGTAGTTTTATATGTTCGTATTTATTTATTTTATGTTTAAATGACTTTGAGCAGATCTTGGGCTTTATTGTAAATGGTTATCTTTTTGAATGTGTTATAAGTAAATAATAAAAACATTTTCTGTAATTATAAAAATGTAAAATGAATTGACTTTTAAAATCAACCTTGCGTTTCAACAGGCATTTTGAAAAGGACTTTATCATTAGTTAATGTAATAAATAACTTCAAAAATAATAATTTTAACTGGTCCTGTCAAATGATTAATTACACATCCAAAATAAAAGTTTTTTGTTTACAAAATATATGCATGCGTGCTGTTTATATTTATAATGTATGCAATATAATGTATATAAACACACACATGCGTTTAAGAAAAATATGTAACGTTTATATATTTAATATATTTATATATTGCGTCATTCATATTATTATAAATATATACACACAAATACAATATTTTCAAAATACATGCTGCATGTGTGTGTCCTAATATACGTGTGTGAACTCTGCATATAGTTAATGAATTGTTTGACAGCACTAAGTTTAACACGTTAACTATTCTTGCTTAGAGTTTGTCTCTAAAAATACTAATTTTAATATTTACTACTACTTTTAAAACAACAACAATATATTTAGTATTAAATATACACATACAAGCATACAATAAATAATTACAGACATATTAATTTTCATTTATGGACAGTAATTGCAATTCATTTCATTAATCAGCATATCAAATACATTTGAATTCGTATTCATTTGTCAGCCCCAACACAAATCTTTAGCAATGTTTCAGAACATATTCACACTTGGTTTTGAAGTAATGCGAATATTACATCTTTCCCACATATCTCAGTTTTCATTAACTTATAAATAGCTCCCAATTGTGGCACATTACTCACGGGTGCATATATCACGGTTTGAAACGCAATCCAAATTTGTCTTTATTAATAACCTTAATATATCATTGGAATGCAGAGTGTGATGGATTAAAGGCCCCATATATCCCATGCAGAGCTGATTAATTTGTGCTCTGGAGGTTCCCGCAGCTCTCTTGCCCTCCTAATGAATGTGCACAGCCAGCATGGACACTGTTGCCTCCGTGACCTTTCTGTTTGAGTGCCAGGCCATCTGTCTCCCCGTGTGCACACGTTCTGCACACGCTCCTAACCTGCGCTGGAACGGACGCTGCTTCGAATTAAGGCGCCGTCCTCGCTTATATCTCAAATACGAATGTACGTCGCTAGCAACCTTGAGCCGGGGCAATACGCAGGTGCAGTAGGAGAAAACCACAAGAAAGTATGAAGGTTTCACACCTAAGGGATTCGCTGCATGTCAAGGTGCTGGGGACGTCAAAGCAAATTCAATTACTTATTCCAACCTGCTTTTATTAATGCAAGGCAGACGTGAGTGTTTAATATCGCGCTTTGCTTTTTATTACATGTACGGCCACCTTCATGGCACGATATTACACGCGGCAAAGCTCTTTAGTCCCGAATCTGTTCGAGTAATAGATTTAAAATGATACCTTCTGATATGTCAGGTTTCATTTTGACTTTGCGGCGTATGCGCATATGTCAAGCATGAAATCTGCCAAGGCAGTATGATCTGTAAGCCACAGTCTCATGTCTCAGCCTTAATAAAAATGACACATTGGCTGTTTATGATAAGAGAGACGGAGAGGGTATTACCGCTTCCCGCTGAGCGACGTGCCGTAATGGTGACTGGTGGCACTGGTGAGAGGGAGGGAGGGAGGCAGACAGGTGGCGCACATTTGGGTGTGATAAATCTGCTCTTCTGTGGCAGGGAGCAGCCTCAGCTCAGAGCTGCTGGAAATGTCAGCTAATGTGAGTCTCACTCAGGAGGTTAGGCAAGAAAGCACTCTCGTGGGAGACGAGAGAAGACAGGGAAGAAAGAGAGAGTGCAGACAAGGAGAGTGGGCTCCCCAAGGGGCCTGGCAGGTAGTCTGTCTGCTGGGCAACTTTCCGCCTGAGGTAAAATAATATGGTTGCTGGAAAGGTGACACTGTCCTCCACTGCTCTGCAATCGTTTCTACTCTAATGATGCACCTGTATGTATGAGAGATACTTCCTGTGTGGGGCTCAGGGGACAACTGATCGTCAGACATGGATTCGGGTCATTGTTTACAAACCTAAAGTCTTAACCTATGCTACTGGACTGAAGAATACAACATGGCAAGCAGAAATGTATTTGTTATACCTGACAAAGACATCTCATGCAATTCATGCTATAGCTTTTCGGTGGCCGCATACACTGACTATAGGATGGCACACACCAGTATCACGTTTATCAATCACCCTTATCTCATGATTTTCTTTCATCTCTGGAACCATACTGTATGGACTGTCACTGTATGGACAAAGATACAATTTTCAACAGAAGAAATTAACTTGCTATATACAAGTGTAATAGAATGAGAAATATTCATTCAGTCATAAAATAACAAACCAGTGTTACAGTCCAATAAAATTGCATTTTAAAAACTGCATAAACTATAATGTACAAGAGGAAAAGGGTTAAACTATATGCAAAATTATCATACTTTATAGAATGTCGTAGGATAAATGCCATTTTACCTTTGCAACTGTGTAAAATTTTACTTAGAAAAACTTTGAAGTCATTTGCTATATACTGTCTGCAACTAGTCCGATTTAAATATATATGTGGATTCATGGAGTTCATTTAGATTTTTAAAATGATAAAACATTTTAATAAAGCTGGCTATTTAACATTCTAGTTGCCATTCACACATAACATGCTTTTGCATTCCACTGTGCTCTTTTTTTCCATAGTTTTTCTAAGTAAACATGAATTGTTGTGCTCCAGTCTCACAACTTTTGCAGCATCTGGAGCATGATACAGCATTCTAAAAACACAGAGCTCAAGTTCAACCTCTAAAAAAAAGTGTTTTTTTATGTGCGTCTTTATTCCTTTCCGACCATTCTACTGCCCTGCATCTTTTTTAAAACATTTTTGTGTGAACCTGTCCCAATGCATTCCTCAGCTAACAACATTTAGCACATTTTATAAATGAAGTTAACTTGTACCTGTGATTTATAGGCTTTTAAATCATTTTTGCAGCAATTTTTGCATTTCAGAACAGTTAACACTCTAGCTAAGTCAATTCACAGCTTTACAAACATTTGCCAATTAAAGTTCTCAACACTGTAATTCAAGTCAGAGTTGCTATAGGCTCTAATTCTTAGAAATCTCTGTTGATTTTGCGTCTACTGTTTAAATCTTGCAGATGAAATACCATGTAGCATTAACACCACAGAATACGAGTCCTAAGAGGTTGCTCTGTGACTGATCTTGTAGTTGGTCTTTAGTCAGACCTTGCAGGCTTGATGGAGAATAAGACGTGAGTCACTGGCACCATCCAATAAAACTTCAGGGGTATTCAACCACCCACTCACTCATACACACACACACACACACACACACACACACACACACTGAATCTTTTATCAAGTTTTGTGCCTCATGTGTAATCTCTTATCTCTCCCCAACAGCAACCTGCCATCGTAATCGTCAGTTATAGCGGCCCATAATCTGCAGGGGGAGGCTGAACTGATCTGATGGCTATCACTACAAATCTCACTGCAAATCACTCAAATGACACAGAGAGCCACCGCACACCAAATCCACAAACCACCGCTGAGAACGGTACTGCTCATACCCTATAAATACAGGAAACAAACTCTGAACAGCGGAAGACACATAAAAATATCTACCCACCACAATTCCTCTCTGTGAGCCAAGTCTTGAACAGCCTAGACCAATATGTCATCCTAAATGGTTCTGTTGTTGGTCATTCGCTGTGCAGGATTTTCAGTTTGTGCCACACTGCTGATCAAAGCACATACCCACCATTAGATGAGCAGAGCGGTCCAGATCTGCTGCAATTGGCGTCCATTAGAGAGTGCTCATGTGTGTGAGTGTGTGTACACTTGAAACGAACCCCTAACTGTTTCTACCATTGTTTGAGAGTCATTACAGTGCATTGATGTTGGATAATAGTGGTTGATTGCAGATCCTTTGTCCTGGATTGTGTGATTTTGCATTAAGCGGGATTGTGCTGTGACATGCCTTATGAAGCACAAAATTACAAATAGGTTTTAAATTAAGCTGTACTTGTGCCTGAGTTTTACGTACTGTACATTTCTATTATTCATTTCAAAAGAAAATGATTTTGTAACCAAAATGCGGGGAAGTGTGTAGCAACTTGGTAAGTTGTGTCAGTGGGAAACATATAAAGTGATAAGCAATAATAATAATACCAACATTAATAAGGTTGCATTTGTTTACTAAGGCAGTAAATCAGTAATACATTAATATTTAATATAATTACAATTGATCACAACACAAAATAAAAAAGGTTTTGTTTATGTATTTATATATATATATTTTATATATAATAGAAAATATAAAAATATATTGAAAATAATGAATATATGTATATAGGTAAAAAATTTGTGTGTGCATGTATGTGTATAATGTTAATAAAAATTGGTTGGCATTAATTGTGATTAATCGTTTAAGAGTGTGTGTGTGTGTGTGTGTGTGTGTGTGTGCACACTCACAGGGTAAGGTGTCACTGAAAATATTATAGTCATTTTTCTTGTCATTTAATTCTAATTTCACCTGACCCAAAATATCTTCTTGATTAGAGAGGTCAATTTATGCATTAATAAAAAAGACAGCTTACCCCACTCATTTACTTAAATAAAATGTAGTTGTATAACTGGAGTCTTTCAGGCGTGAAAAACATGTAAAAATCATTTGTAGCAGGTGTCAGCTGATTGCTGTCAGTGATGTCCCCTCCAAAAGCCCCTCTTTATTACAGACATCATTGGTGAAACCAGGCCCGAGCATCTTATCATCACATGGTGCCTGTGCAGTGAGTCGATCTGGTGCAGCTTCACATCCTCATTCATGTCTAAGCATCATAATGTGTGCTTTTCGTACAAGGGAATGCTTGTCATCCGTTTAGCCTCTTTTAACTGTAAAGCTTGCCTTGCTCCCCACAAAAGTCAAACCAAGGAGGCATTCATCAGCTCTTGAGGGAAAAAAAGAAAGACAGATAACATTTAAAGCCCTGCAAATTAGAAAGACTTGCTTCATGTCAGTAGAATAATTTAATGATTCATTTATAGTTAAATTTTCCACCTCTACGATAATGAGGCAGAATGCATTCCGAACTAATAATATTACAAAACAGTGGCGAACACATCCTGCCGCTTTCAAAAAGAGGATGGCGATAGCGTTTCTGGCTTGTCACATCAATTACACGCTGCCATCCTAATTCACGCCACATAAAAAGAGGGTGAGGGGAGGAATGCGAAGGGAAAAAAAATCTGGAATCAATCCAATCATGCACAATTGTGTATTATATAAGATAAGCAGACCAATTATAATAAGTCATTACAATCACTGGCAAACATAGCATTCAGTTGTCATGCTGCTTTTGTTGGAAGCTGTCAGTTCCCCCCTCTCTTTACGCATGGCTGGCCATGCCTGGTGGACTGTAACCATGTGGCACTGATGGCCCCCAGTACACACACACACACACACACACACACACACCGATCAGGGGACTCAAGCTTGATCTATTTTCACCGGCCTTGGGGTCTGTTTCACACCCCCTCACAGCACTGACAACAGAACTAACATGTGGAGGTGAAACCAGAGACGGGCTGCCATTACTTGACCTCCTGCGCTCCCGAGCATCCTGTTAAGCTACAACACACACATGTTAGAGGGAGGAGGAGGCACTGCCTGTGTAAACAAAGCAGACAGGAGATGGGACGAGACGGAGAGAGCGAGCATGCCATTCAAGTAAATTAATAGATTAATTGTTTACAATTAAACGATTTGTCTTAATTGAAAAATCATTGGTTGCTTGGTTGTGTGCGATCATTAGGAGTGTGCATCCGACCCCCCGCGCCCAGACATCAGGGATAATGAGACTCTGGGAATGAAGTGCATGATGGGGCATGGTATAAGCCGAGTCAGCCTACCACACAAACACACACACTCGCTCTCATCTGACCTCTCTCTGGAAATGAGCTCCACACTCCAAGCTCTCATGGGTAATCATATATGGAGCTGCCCATGATGACAGTTAATTTGAAACTATCTGGCTACTCCGCATGCCCCCTCCTTCCCCTCTCATGTCTGTCTGTCTGTCTTTCTCTCTCTCTCTCTCTCTCTCGCTGCTTCTTCCTTTGTCTCTTTCCTGCTTCCCGTCTGTCTCTACCTCCCAATGCTCCATTAGAGCCAGTTCTCCATGCTTCTGCAATCAAATTAATTCCCCACATTTTCCAGAGGAACCCCCATCGTTCTAGAGCTAATGTTTTTAATTCAATTGGAGCAATCCATATCCAGGCCCATTTCCTGTTTGGTTGTGCCAGAGAGCCCCTCCCTCGGGCGGCTTTAAAGAGCGCGTCTGCGGCATCTCGATAAAGGCGCACCCGCGTGGGCACCTCACCAACGAGCGCGCGAGACCGCCTGGCGTGTTTACATTGCTTCATCTAGACAACAATGAAAAGCGCTGCATTGAAATAAAAGTGAACACACACACACGTATGTGAAATTGGCTGGGCTTCTTTTATACTGTAGGGGAAATGCCGCAGTAGCCATTAATGTTTCACAACACATCTGTATCGCTGATATTTTTTCGCCCCGTCTCATTGCCAAATAGATGAAGCGGGGGAAGGGGGTCCGCGTCTGTTTTGAAGCCAGGGAAACGGTTCATGTGCCGCTGGTCTCTGCAGGCACACTCTCTCCCCGTTCTCATGAATTAATCAGCGGATGCGTGTGTTTGTGTGTGTGTGTGTGTTTGTGAGTACCGGGTGGCCAGGATGATGCTGATATAATGAGCGGCGCAGGGACCGTGCCGGCGCAGACGCGGCTCTGTCCAGCGTACAGACCATCATCCCCTCATGGCTCCTCAGCCCTACCCTCTCCCCGTGGAGCACGACCATGTTTGGCCTCTCATTAACTAGATAAATATATCCATCCCTTCACCTCCCCCTCCTTATTCTCTTTCTGTTTCAGTCTTGATATTATCAGCGCTCTGATTAGCCGGCCTCAGCCCTGCGGGACCGCGGCAGGGTTACCATTCAGGAGGCGCACACAACGCAAACTACACTTTGGATTCTTTCTGTCACGTAAAACAGTAGGGTACTAACCATACTACAAAGACTCGGGAAGCATAGTAGTGTCAGTGGTGCTACACACACACGTGTTAACTCAACGCGTCCCGACAGACACACATGTATACACACACACACACACTAAGGCTGCGGGGGTTGCTGGTGATTATTGTGAGATTCAACTGGGCTTTCCAATAGGCAATTATCTCAGTCAGAACACATTTGAATTAGAGCTGCAGGACAGGGTAATTACTGAGGTCAGTAGATAAGGCGCTCTCTCTTTCTCTCTCTCTCTCTGGTCTCAGGTTGAGTCTATAGATAAATCCCTGCAATGCTAAAGCTACATTGATTTAAGAACCGCCACAGGCATTGATCCAAGATGGCTGAGGTGTCGCGCCAAGGGAGAACCGTTCTGCTCACCTAATGACACAATCAGGCCCAGCAGGGGCACACATGCGCACACACACACACACACACACACACACACACACAGAAAGCCAATAACCTATCAAAGCAGTGACATGTCTGTATACATATCACGTGTCCATCTCAGATACTTCATCTTGGATATACAGCTTTTGACAGCATCAGTGGCTGGTGTTGATATAATACATAACTTGATCTTATCCGAACGAGACAGTTGTACCAAAAAAAACCCCATTTAATTCTGTCATACTTTCCTCACCTTTCAAAACTTACATTAAGTTATTTCTTCTAAGGAACACAATAGAAAATATAAGCTATATGGGAATTTTTGTGGTGCTTTATACAAATACATATATATATATATATATATATATATATATATATATATATATATATATATATATATATATATATATATATATATATATATATATATATATATGCCCCCCATCTATAGTCCATGGAAAAACAACAGGATCAACATTCAACCTTCTCATTTTTTACCAGTGCATATTTTTGCAGTATTGTACAATAAATATAGTCATATGCAGAGTTACAACTGAGATGTAGGGGGGCTTACATTGTCAGAATACACTCTTAATCAATTTGTGTGCATGATTCAAAATTTAATTAGTTTTAAATACACATCACTCTGTCTTTCATAGCAATTACACAATGCAAAGGCCAACTGTAATATTCTTATCATGCAAACATGCTAGATGAGTTACAACTGCATTATCTAGAGTAAAGGGTTTGTGACAAAAGACGAATTAATGCTTTAGTGCAACTGTAATCAAACTTTTAAAGTGCGTGCAAACATACTTAGCGTGGCAGGGGTTCGATGGGCCAGATAAAAAATTTAGTAACACACCATCACGTATTTATTCTCTGTAAGTAAATAACAAGAAATCAATCTATTTTAGCTGCTCATATTCTATATTCATATTCTGTTCATATTTATACATCCCCTATTTGTAAAACTGATTTTGTCTCTTAAGAATCTTTAATCACCGACGAGAGCAGTAGTTGATGCTAAGCCTTAGCATGACAAAGAAACCAGTAAAGCCTAAATGGCTCTTAATGAAAAAGTGCATTGAGTGAGAATGTACTCTGCACTAATGCATTGTGGGATGGAAGGTTTATATGTGACACCTCCCTATTTCTCTTTGCCTGTGGCTCTTATGTTTATATAACAATACTGTCTCAATCATTCTCCTCAGTTGGTTGAAGGTTACCAGGGGCAAGAGGGGTAACAAATGGACCGGGCACAACGTCTGAGAGATAGCAGTCTGAAGGCCAGATAATAGGCTGTCATAATGGACAATACAGAGAGAAAAACCTCCAGAGATCAGCCGAACCCGAAGAACAAGTAGGTTTGCATTATTCATCATCCCCACGGAGGGTTCGGCAGCTGCATTACATTAGACTCTTCATTACTGTGGCTGTATAATACGGAAAAAAGACGCTTTAATGTAAAATATGACCAATTTTTTTTCACCGGAGGTTGGTTTGAGGTGGGGTAGAGGAATATTATAAGCTCTCTGGAGAGTTTAGTCACTACTTAAATGTGTCTGAGAGCTGACCTGCCCTTCGCTGTGGTAATAATGTGTTGTGGATTAAAATACGATTCTATCCACGACAAGAGGTTCTTGTGATCATTCTAATGATGACTGCCATGTGGCAGTTCCGGCTCCATAGCCGCCGCTGCAATCATCCTCCTTTAATAAGACACTTAACACCACCCCTCATTCTCTCGCACCTCTCTCTCTCTCTGTCTAGACCAGGCTGTGAGAGGGGGATTTGTTATTCAGTCTGTGGGTGCATTTGTCAGTGACTCTCTAGCATCAGAAATAGCAGCGGCTTTGCTGGGCTTTGGTGCCGTCTTCCCACATCAGTGTTTGGCTGCATTGTGATACCTGTCAGAGAAAGTTTAGTCTGCGGGCCAGACACATGGCTCAAAATGTCTGTCTGCCATGTTAAAGTGCCTCGCATAACTTTGCGACACTTTCCAGTAAGGTTCAATCCAATGACACTGGTTAATTCATTGGTATGATGAAAGAATGTGTGTTTTATGTTAAACAGCTCTAATAATATACAAAAGAAAAACTGCAACTAGTTGCCTATATAAAATGATAATTTATAAAATTCACTAGAAAGTTTTTCCTTTTACATTAAGTGCCTTACTGTAACTTTTTTTTGTTGATGAGTTTTTTTGTGCTATTAAACATTGTACCACAATTTTTGCTTAACTTACACAGAACCTTGGAACATTTATTTAATTTATAAAATGTGTTATTTAGCAATACAATTAGCAATAAATTAGCAATAAAAAGTATTCTTAGTAGTAATATAAAGCTTCAAATGTTTATTATATATAGCTCTTTGGGGGAACCTTAAATAAATGTGACAACCCTTTTTTTTCCACTTTAAAAACTAAAATGTAGCTATAATATTTTCATTCTAAATCAGCTGTCCAAAAATGCTGCAAAAACAATTCCACAAACAAAACAAAACACCCACTTCTGTAATTGGTAATAGTTCAGAATTATTTATCGCCCGTCTGAAAAAAGACATGACTACCTGCCTATCACATTCCTCCAAGACATCCTATCTTTCTCTCTGTGTGTGTGTCTTTTGTACCTGCCCCTGCCACTTCTATCTTCCTGCTCCTCTAATTAACACTGCTGTCTGGCTTTTTCCGACAGCGGGGCTTGTTTGCTGGTGAGTCAGTCCCCTTAGAGAAAAAAAAATAAAGACGTGAGATTGCGTCTGTCATACCCCATCCAGCCGAACCTGCTGTCGCTTGCCTCACCTCTACTCTCTAATCATTTATTCATGTTGTGCAGTCACTCAGTTCAGTCAGTCAAGACGGTAACACAACATCTTTACCTGTAAAGTTGTGCCAGTTGGCCTCAATGCTACTGCTGTGACCTGGGTCAGGGTGTCGTGTTAGCATGGAGTTTACGCTCACGACAAATACAGACCACATGAACTCTGAGTTGGGTGACCAGACATCCTTGTTTTCTGAAATGTGTCCTTTTGCTGCACATTCAAAACAGCTCTTAAAGCGAAATAACATCTATTGTGAGAACCATTACACGTTATCATTATCACATACACATTGTAATTTCAATTTCCATTTATAAAAATAAAACAAAAGGATAAACAAAAACTATAAATTTTACCTCTGAAGTGTCAGCTTCTCACTTTTCTTCTAACAATTGCAAATTGATATCTATAAATTGTGAGTTAGCTTAAGTCTCATATAGATTTTTTATTTAAAAATTCTGACTTTTTTTCAGAATAGCCAGTTATAAACTCAAAACTACCGTCTGAGGGAAAAAGTCAGAACTGTGAAATAAAAAGTCACAATTACCCTTTTTCTTAAAAAGCTTCAATAGTTGTATTAGCAGCTGCTTTTCAATCATGCTCTAATTTTCATGGTGCGATTTCAAGATTACCGTTATTTCATTTAGTTGCATTATATAGTGTTGAAGTGTTGCTATCAAGGAATTTTTTGAATGCCGAGTCATAAATTTGGGGTGCCACAAGGCTTTGTAGTTCATTTAAGTATGCACCGATGACTAAGTACAAATTTAAAAGAATATGTATGCTGCTATAATTGATCCCACTACTACATTTACCATGGTGAGAATTCACAAAGTTTGCAGTTTGATACTGAATAAAATCTATAAAAACTAAACTACTAAAAAATTTGATTCAAGGCACTTACAAATTCTTCCTCAGATATAAGAGAGAGAGAGAGAGAGAGAGAGAGAAAGTAGAGATGAAAAAAGAGAAATGGAAAAGACAGACTCTCAGTCCCCTGAGAAAGCAGAGTGATTAGCGTTTCTGAAACATGAGCAGTTATTTAAAAATCAATGTATTGTCATTAAAGCTGAAGATTGTTCCCTGGGAGAGCAGGTATTGATCTACGCTTGTGCCCACTGGGTATCGACCGGGTCAGTAATTTGCTTCCAAACATATGTGAAGTATGGGGGTGTGCTACAATAATGGCTCTCCACTATTATTACTGTCTTACTCAGCAGGCAATGCACATTAATTACCACCAGTGAGACTCACTGAGAAACATGATTACAGGAGAGACGATATATGAGCTCATACCGATCCTCTCATCACTGCTACAGGGTACAAGTGCATCTGATTCTCTCGTGACAGTGGCGATAACGATTAAAAAAAGATCTTTTAAACAGTTTTCTGTGTTCAGTTTCAAATGTGATCTCAACTGGATGGCTCAAATCTCAAATTTCTTGATTTTTGGGCTGCCTTAAATATGTACTTCATTCTGGCAGCACTTAAACCAAAGTAAGGCTGCATTTTGACATCCATTTATTCCACTCTAGAGTGCTTTATAAAAGTGTGTGTTTGAATTTCAAAGCCCTTCTCTTTAATATAAAGTGAATTATTCACAAAACAAGTAGGGGATTATCATCAAAAGCATTTGGATAATGTAAAATTCAACACGCCAGTCCTTACAACGAAACGCGAGGGAAAATATATGCACAAATACACACACACACTATGACGCACACTTGCTAACCAAAGATCAGCAGAATCTGTGCGGCCCCATGCCAATCAAAACCCCGACCACATCTCTGCCGTCTGATTCCTCCGAGCTTTCACTATGTTTCAGTGATGAGCTGTTAGTCTCTGCAATAATACATTATTTAAAGGAAATTACAAAGAGGCGATTTAATAAATACAGTTCTCTCCCAGGCAAAGACCTTGAAGCTTTGTGTTTATCTAATCCTTTGAGTTTGTGTGTGCTCTTTTACTGTTCTGCCTGCTAGAACAAAACCCAATCATTAAAAATCCCTCTTTAATATTCATAATCTCTTTTGAACTGTAAATTCCATCTGTAGTTTAAAGTGATGACTCACTCATAGAACTGCCTGTAATCCTCTCCCTGTGTTGGGTGGCTGTGAGCCTGGATGCAAACAGGACGACAGCAGGGCTGTATGAAAGCTATTGTCGATGGAATATGTTAGTGTGACAAACATATATCAAACAACATAAAGAAAGGCACTAGCTGATGGTAGCAGTCTAGTGTTATTCTTATTAGGTGGATAGCACAGTGTATTTTTATGCAGCAAATGCCTTACAAGTATATTAGACATTCTACACAGTGCCATATTCTAATATGCAGGTGCATTTGCATGAAAACTAATAATTTTCACATTCACAAAAATTCTCACATATAGGTCATATGCTCACTTTTTCACCATGCTGACATTTCATGCCTTCAATTATTAAAATCGGGAATTGCTACTGTGTACCAAGTAATTTTGGTAGATTTTTATTTTATTATTTTTATTCATTTTATTTAATTTTTTACATTTTAGAAGTTCTTATTACTTTATAGATATAACAAAAAAAATTCTATGCAATTTAATAGATGTTTCAAATACACACATGTTACATTTAAAGAGGCATCCCTTTATAATGCCGTTAGCATAAAACTGTAAACTTTGCATCTGTTCCCATTTTTACCTATATATGCAAACATAAAGAATACTTGTTGCAGTGTTGCCAGTCATTTTGCAATCTGTCAAGAATGGACTTGTAAAAGACTCAATGGTAGGACAATGGTCAAGGTAGTCTGACTGTATTGTTTTAAAAAGAGACAATCACATATATTTATAACATTTATAACATTTTGTTCCAAAAAATAACTATGTATGTAAATGTATATCAAATATTTTACTTATTAATTACTTCAACAGTCTTAAAATGTTTCAAGTAAACTGATGCTACTAAGCCAACTCTAAGTGAACATACCCCTCTCTGCTTTCTGCTAAATGTCTCATTCATAATCAGATAATAATAAATGAGTACCACCAATCCGCAAGCTGCGAAATTAGATTAGATCAAATTAGAATTAAATTATGACATAACTTTTGTACCAACAGTCTGATGAATGCTCAATAGTCACACGGAATCTCAACGTCTGCACCATCCACCTCGTGTCATAATGCAGTTATTGCCAGCCATTCACATCACCAAAACTCGACTACAAAAGCCACATCAATCCATAAAGCATTTATTAGAGGTTGCTCCATTTGGTCCCCAAGCAGATGCTATTGTAAAGTCTAATGAATTCATTATCAGGGTTAAGGTGGGGAGAAGGGCAGCTGAGGAGCTGTGTAGTTTTGAATTGGTTATTGGGGGCTTTATCTGTTCCTCACTGCTGAGAGGGAAAAGCCAGGACACATATCACAGGAAATGAAAGAGCTGAATCTTCAATCGAGGTGGATAAAAAATGTATCAAAGGGAAGATAAGAGAGGCAGGCCATGAAATATCCTCCCTGAGTGCTTTGGGATTTTACATGGATATGCGTATCTATGGATACCAATCAGTTGTGCACCGTGACCCGCGATTTCGAGAAGATGAAAAAGTAGAGTTTGGAGAGTCGTCGCTTTTCCTCCAACAGCGCCGCAGCAAACTTCCCCCACAATGCACCGGCAGGCTGGTTGGGAAGCTGTAGTTAGGTTCTCCCCCAGATGGCAGAGACCCAGGGGTGGCACGGGTTGTTGTTTTTGATGAGCTGTGCATATACAAAAGCTGAACATCTGGAGCTGCCATGTGGCCCCTCCATTTGGCCAGACTCACACCTCCCCGAGCCAGATGCACCCAAGCAACTGCGAGCTAAACAGCATGAATCATTCATAGGCGAGAGACGTAAACACACACACGCGCTCACACATCCATGCCGTGCTCACATGGGAGGCCCAACAACGACTTTGATTAGACTTCTAAAAAGCCATGAATATGCAGCAGGCATTAACGCCGTTAGGAGAGACTGATTTGTCAAATTGTCCATATTTCATTAAGATGGAGTAACACCCTGAGGGCTTGATAATTAAAAAATAAAAAGGAATCCGCCATCCAATTGCCATGTTATCTCAATTATTGAGCTCTTGTGTGCTTAATTAACACTTAGCAAAGAGTTAAGAAGTGGTCGGCGTGCTTGATGTAGTTGGAAGGAATTACGCAAAGGTGAGTCGAGACGGCCGGGGAGAAGGAGACAAAGAACAGCGATTCACACTTCCTTGTCATCGCAGTCGGAATCGTTCTCATCCTGCTTAATTACAGTTAAAGTGAAGCGATGTGCTTGCTTACAAATATCTAATCACTCGAGCGTAAAAGTCACTAGAATGCGAGCGAGGAGGTGAATGAGGTACAGAACGAGAAGAAAAGCTAATGGCACACGGCCAGCTGTTAATAAAGGACTGTGTTAAATGCCAACTCCGTCCTGAGAGATATGAAAACCTCAGAAACGCATAGGTGTTGTTATTTATGGTTTGGGGCGGCTGAGAGCATTGAGCGGGTACCATTTAATAATTTTAAGAGAAATTGCAAAACCGGTCTCGGATTTAAAGGGCATATGTTTTAAAACTACTGCAGCCCCTGGAACAGAGGCATTCATAGCACTGGGAATTATAGGACCCTAAAAGGAAAGGGAAAATAGTTATTATTATTAATGAAAAAGTTAATGAAATACTGAAAAGCTGAAACTAATTTAAAACAAAAACTAAAAAAAAAAAATGAGCAATGGCCTCATATTAATTTTACCTGTCTTATAATATCGTTCAAAAGTTTAGGGTCCTTGAGACTTTTTTTTTTTATAAAAGAAATTAACACTTCTATTCAGCAAGGACACATAAATTTAATCAAAAGCAAGAGTAAAGACATTTATAATATTCTATTATAATTTTTTCAGCTTTTAGTACCAAATCAACAAACTAAGAGTGATTTTTGAAGAAATCATATGACACTAAAAAACTGCAGTAATGGCTGCCATCAAAAAAACTTAAAGTATAAATAGATAACAGTCATTTTAAATTGTGAGAGATATATTTTACAACATTACAATTTTTTTAAACTTATAGACCCCAAACTTCTGATATTAAATATGTAACACAAGACGGTTAAATTATACCAATTGGCACACTAACTTTGTCACTCCAAAGAAATAAAACATAATAAAAACAAGCAAACATTTAAATAAAATAAACAACAAAAAAAAAAGGAAAAAAAAAGACCCTTAATCTAACAAGGTTGGAATAAAGCAACATGTGTCTTGAGGTCAAGCAGGTAGTTATGAGTTAGACTGACAAAATAGTTTAAACATGGCTGTATGGAGCATCATTATCTATATTTTTCAACTTGAGCTGTTGTACACTGTGCCCTTGGTGGTGATGATGATGCTGCTGATGATGAAGGCTAGCAGCGTTGTGTCATTAATGAGAAAGTCTCAAGAAGGTGGACACGTGCAGACAGAAAGAGCGGTGCCACCCTGAGCAGCATTTGCAGCATGTGGTGAGTATGCCACTCTGCTCTAATGAGATGAGCTCTCTACACTAATTAACTCATCCATAACTCTGAGCACTCAATTAATCATTATAGCCAGCTAATTGAAAATAGATAAAGACTGACAAATGTTTAGTCCTCCTCCGAACGTCTCGGTAAAGATTACGGACGTGTTGTGTTTTATTCAATCAATTAAAATAAATCAATTCATTTTCATTTACGCCGGGATTCCTTAACGACTGTATTTATCCCAGTTCGCCTGTGTTTTTTTTTTGTTCACTCGACGCCTCATCAGCCCGTCTCTGAGGCATACAGGCCTGTGCCTGTGCATTCATATCAATTAATGTGCCAGTCTGATGATGGACAAGGACAGCGGAAGGATTTGTTAACCTTGCTCCTCGGGACACGCCAATTACGCTCCAGCAGAGCCCCTTAATGAAGTCGATGGGATATCAATCTGTTTACAAATGCCCGGCGACCAGCTAGAGCGAACCGCAATAAGCTTTTAAAACAGACGCTTCGCATCTCCCATTGTTATTTATTCATAGAGCAGGCCTATGGTGCACAGAATATCGCAGTGTGATTATAAAAGGCTAGACTGGGTGGAAACAGTTGACCTGTGTGGACGAACTCGGAGATAACGGTCCTCGTGTGACCCCGTCGATGATAATCTAGCATTACAGTCAGCTCCGGTTGCAGCCCAGGCCTGATAAACAAAAACACACCATTGAAACGAGCAAGAAAAATTCACTTAGCGTGGTTTCTTTAAGAAGACCATCAATCCGAGGTTACCTTCCACATCTACAGGTAGCTAAAAAAGTCTCAAGTTTCAGATATAGACTCAGCGGTGTCTGCCAGATCAAGGTCACTCTCGGCTGGGGCCGACTCTGACTTCACCGTCTCGTTCTGCAGTCAAAGTGTGCTCCCGGTTCTCCATCTCTGGAGCTCTTCCACCTCTCACTGTGAGAGAATAATTATTTAGTCCTTTCGTAAGCAAACCATGTCCCCGTTCACGTATTAATCTTTCATATGTTTCCAAGATCTAGCCTTCTGTAATCCCATCTGTATAAGACACAACAAAGCAGAACAAAAGAGAGTTTGCCATGAATAATGTATTGTTTCTCTCATAAAAGGCTTTAGTTGCTTCTGTTATGTTTCACTCTTGCGGGGAGAATCTATTGATCCCTTGTTTTTTTTATTGGGCTCTACAGTGCTTCCGTTCCCTTTATAACAAATGATCACACTACACTGACTTTATCACAACACAAACGCAGACACATGGCCAAAAGAAAAACAGGCCATTTACGAGTGATTGCAAATTATGAATCTTACCAGCAAACCGCAGATGAGCATAATGATTTCTAATTACAATCAAATTAGGGTACTTAAGGGACATGGCCATAAAGAGACTTCATTCTTGAATCTCTTACCCAAAACACTTTGCTATGAAAAATAAATATGGTATGATCCTAAACGGCGGACAAATGTGGGCCTGTAAGCCACATACGTCAGAGTAGCCGAATGAGGCAAACAGCGCTGTTAACAAGAAAGGGCTTTAAATCAGGAGCAGAGAGTACATTTCCTGTGAAATATTAATGTGGCAACCGTGTTTGTGTACAGGGGAACAAAGGCCAGAGTGTTGTACATCAATGGCTTGACAGCACTGCTGGCTCCACAGGCCAAGAACTGCTTATTCATACCGTGACAGGGTTTGAGTGTGTGTGTGTGTGTGTGTGTGTGTGTGGAGGTAGGGTGTGTGAGGAAAGAGAGTCATTTATTATATATAGAGCTGGTGGAGCATGTTCGTGGTCTGCAATGCGCGTGTTAGTTTACAAAGAGTGGTTTTCAGTAAACTCATAAAAAAAAAAAAAAAAAAAAACTCCAAGGTCTGGAGAGCGGAAAGAGTTGGTCAAGTAATTGCTTTCAGGCTCGAAAATTCACTCACTTTTTATATTCTAAGGAAAACACTAATTTTACACAGCTAATATACAAGGAACAATTCTCTTATTAAAGAATCACAAGAATCTTTACCCTACGGGCTGCAGTGCAGTGCATGAAAATTTCATCTTGATTCGTGCCTGCATATCCAATGTAAATATACTCTAATACTCGAAATGTAACTGAACTATAGAAAATATATTCTAATATTACATGATAGCGATCATAATTAAATCGACGGATAAACAGAAATGTGATATGACGAATGAATGAAAAAAAAAAACATTAATAGAAAATCATCATATTTAATATGACAGCTTTTGTAACTAAGGTCCTGTGTTTTAATAGTAGTTTTAAACTATTTTTTGAGTATTATTTCTACTATTATTGTATGTATTTATGTGTTTATATATATTTCTTTTCATTTTTAGCTTTAGTACTTTTACATGCTTTTTTGTCATTTTATTAGTTGTTTTAATTATTCTACATAGCTCTAATAGATAAAAGTCTCAGTACTTTCAAACTTATGCTATTTGACTTTTCATTTTAATAAACAATAACAACACTGTACATAAGATTTTCTGTGTGGTGGTTTTCAGTCCTGTTCTTCAAGACCCGACCCACTGCACATTTTGACACTTATTTGAGCTCTTCCCTAATGAGCTGATGATCTGATTCAGGTGTGTAAATTAGGGAGACATGCAAAATATGCAGAGTTGTGGATCCCCAGGAACAAGTTTGAAAACCACTGAGCTAAAGAAGCAAAAAGCAAGCTAAATTAAACTATTACTTTGTTGTCAGATTTTATGCTCTGTTGATGTGAAATATAAAATGCGTAATTTTGACCAACAGTTTTGGCGTATATGTAGCATACCTATTATTACCTACATAAAAGAAAAGAAAATACCAGAAATTCCAGAAACAGGTAGCCAAGAAGATCTGAAATGAAAACAGAACATTGTCAACAGTGTGCACAGTTTTGCAACACTACCTCACTAAGAGCAGTCGACTTTGTGTAAGCATGAGCTACTAAAATAAAGATAAAGACCACCTGGTCCAACACTTCTGGACGAGGAACAGTCTGACCTTTACTTCATCATGAGAGGGCACAAAGCAGCTTTATTAAAACCTACCATGATCATTTATAGGTAATTGAAAATAAAGGCTTGACATCACAAAACCCAAATGTCTCTGTGTCTGACTCACCACCACAAGCGGTACAATAATGACGCTGTCTTTCTAATTACACCCTCTATATTGGTAAAAGGATAGTTTTACCAAAAATATACTCATGAAGTCATTAACTCACCCTCATGTTGTTACAAACCAGTTTATATTATTTTCCTCTGTGGGAAAATTATATTATATATATATATATATATATATATATATATATATATATATATATATATATATATATATATATATATGTATATGTATATATGAAAGCATATGTTTTCAGAGTCAAACAGGATATTTCACGAGATAAAATGTAGGCCAAGATTTAGAGTAAGCATTACTTCCCAAAATGTAGTTAGCTAGTTTAAATGTAAGAGCTGGGAAGCAAGATGATATTTGAAATAGAACATTACTATAAAAGTTTATAATGAAGAACACTTTCTATTTACCATAACAATAAGGCTAGAAACACGCATGAGAAGTACATGAGACAAGTTTTGATTTCATGTTTACCAGATGATGCTCGTGATAGCGCAGATTCAGCATCACACCAATGCAGCTGGCTTTGAGCGGCACAGAGCTCCTGTACCTCAGAGCCAGAGAGAGTGATATGGAGAACTCCTCCCTCACTGTGTCACTAATCTAGCCTGCTCTGCATTGTCAAAGCCCTGTGTTTGAACAATGGAGCTGTCTTCTTGTCTGCTAATTTGGGAACAAACATTTGCCTGCGTGGCAAACAAGCTCTCCCAGGAAGTGCTATTAATAGGATAATTAGGCAGACGGTAATGAGCTGGATTACTGCTAATTATGATAAGATTTGTTTTGGCATTTGCCTGAGAGGCAGCGGAGAGTTCGAGTTGGCCCAGGAGTTTAGAGCTGAGCTGCGGAGTGCGGTGCACCTGAATCAACACAGAGACAGTCACAGCGTGTGTGACGGGAGATAACACCAAAAGCAGTTTCCCTCTCCCTAGAGCCCTCGCTGTCATTTTGGCCAGGCTTCCGTCAGCTACACGCAACCTTGGGCATTGGAGCGCCACATGGGCCAGGTTGTTGTTGTGTGACTGAGCTACGGGACCTTATTAGTGTCAGGCCAAGGATGCTAGAGCTGTGCTAAGCCTTCAGCACAAGGTAAGCCCGCTATGTCAGGTCAAGGGTAACGTAAGCTAGGCCTACAAGCTAATTACCTGATGAGACAAGGCTGATACCACAGCGTTTCAGAATTGGAACTAAACAGAGCTTTGCGGTAGATGCTTCGCTAACAGAGAACTAGCAGTCAAAAATAGCCACAGACATGCACATTTAAGGCCACGTTTACACTGCAGTAGAACACAGTTGGCAACCCTGTTTTTGAGCTCCTCGTACAGTTATTATCACACACGGTTCAGTTATTTATTCCGACATTCTAGAAGCGATCTTACACCTGTACATTTTTCGGCAGCGTGAACAGAATCCAACTGGAGAAAAAGTTGTCTTCTGAAGGTTTTAAATCCAGTTTGTTAGTATTTTAGTAACATATACTATGTAGCAAATCATGGCTTTGTGTTCAAATAAGAGCAAAAATGTTTTAATGTTTTATTACACAGATCTACAGTATACATAAAGTTGGATATGTTAGCAACTTTCTGTAGAAACCAGATAAACAGACGAACAGAAACCAGATGAACAGTCTTGTTCACAAAGAGAGGAATGCACTGAATTCTGGCATGGAAGAGAAGAAATTGTTGAATAAAGTCCTTTTTTTGTTTTCTTTGCACACAAAAAGTAACTTTGTATCTTGAAATTAAGGTTGATCCAGCGATGTCATTTGGACTAATTTAATGATATCTTTACTATCCTTTTGGGCCTTTAGTTGCATTGCAGCATGTTACGTCTATGGAGGGTCAGAAGCTCTTGAATTTCATAAAAAAAATCTTAATTTGTGTACCGAAGATGGATTTGGAGAACGATTTGGAGTAATAAATGACCAAATTATAATTTTTGGGTGACAGGTGCCTTTTATTGCATGAACTATAAAAACTATATTTCTCAGTTCTAATCTAAACATTAACATCAGCTGCTTTAAAACAAAAAATGTATAACAAAAAAAAATATTGTAAGCTGCTGTGTGAACAGGACATTTTCAGACTCACAACTTTAAATAAATATGGTTGTCAATCCCAAACATAGTGTAAATGTATCCTATCATACTAAACTTTCAGATAAAAGGGATTTTAATCTATAGATGCAGTGTAAAAGGAGCACAGACGTTAAAATGCAATTTAACAACGTCTTAAAAGCACTATGACAAGTCCAATATCTTTTACAGTGTCAGTTTTAACAATCTCGTCGTAATGGCTCTTCCAAATTCCCTTTCAGTCCATTAAGGAACAATATCAGCACAAAAGCAAGCAAAGTAATTTGCTATTAAATCGCCTCTTCACGATCATTGCCGAACAGCAGCCAGAAAAACGCCAGGAAGACAAATGACTACGCGGAGAATTAACTGCGGGAGCTTATGAGTTGAATTTCCCTACATCCATGCAGCAACTTGAATTTCTAGAAAAAAAAGAAAAAAAAGAGAGAAGTAAAAAAAAAAAAAGAAGAAGAAAAAAAAAAGAGATGATGATGATGACGACGACGGTGAAAAAAGGAGGTGGGGGGAGAAAAAAAAAAAGAAAAAAAAAAGAAATCAGGCACAGTGGTGAAGGCGAGTCTTAATGCGATTGGAGTTAAATCCCAGACAGAGAGCCGCCTCCATTAAAGCATGCCACTCGCCCCAGCAGCTCCTGATAAGACAGCTGAGGCAGGGATTTACGGCTTTAGCTTATCGTCATCTTCACACCAGCCTCGCACTGGGCGCAGGGACCACAGCACCAAATCCTGCATGATTGGGAAGCAAATTAAAGTAAGCAGGCTCATGCGAGGGGAGAGGGAGGAGGCCTGACTGGAAAACAGGTGTGTGTGTGTTTGTGTGTGTGTGTGTGTGGGAGGTGAGAGAGAGAGGAAGAGAGATGGAGAATCACCCTGCATGTCACATCTTTTGTCTTCCACCCTCCTTCGACACCCTCACATTGCCTTTGACACATAACAGCGTCTTTTCCTTTTGACGGCACGACGATGAGATTACGGAGAGAGCCGTGGACTCCCGTTTCTGAAATAAAATTGGTTTTATTCCTCCCAACATGTGTTCAGCGAGATTAAGGCGTAATCTTACAACGTTTAATAAGAGCCTGTTTGTGGCCTGGCGGCTGACACAGAAAAGTGGAGCATGCCTGCTCTGCCTTTAATCCTGTTTATTGAATTATAAAGAACCTTAAAGGATAAAGAATATGACTCAAGGATTTAAATATTTCATGGTATTTCTAAGTCAAAGCACTAAGGAAAAAAACGAAGAGGAAAAGAAAAAAAGAAAGAAAGTAGAGAAACGGCCAGTGACAGAGAACGTTCCCTACAAGCTTTTTAAGCCATGCCCTGATTTTAAATCTATCTCAACAAGATGTATTACCAACAGAGATGAAGGAAGCACATGGAAGTAACACGGATATGAGTGGGCTGCTGGCCTTAAGACTGCAATTTAGGTGTCATTGCCAACCATGTCAGTGTAAAAGGGACTAATGCATGACTTCATGCTCATAACCGATGCTTTACGGTCAGGAGCGACGGCACTTATGGAAGGCGCTCGTAATTATTCATCGAAAACAGTTTAAACCACACACACACACACGCACTAGAAGGTTTGACAATCCCGTAGAACATTAAATCTAATTACGGTCACGATTAATATCATTAAAATGACAAAAGCTCAAAAAGAACACGGCGTTCCTCGACCGCGGTTTTCGCATCAAAATAAAGCCCTCACATGAACTACCCAGCGAGCTGTGGCTTTCAAGAGGTATTTGGAAGTTAAAGTCTCCGATCAGATTTAGACAGATTAGAATTAGGGGCTGGAAGTCTGGGCGGGATGGATATGTGGATTTGCTGTGTTCCACGAGACAGCCCTGTCAGTGATAAGTTATACTGAGCCAGCGGGTAAGAGGATTGCCCAAACTAATCCGAATCAAAAGACATACCATGTGAATTACATCCTGAAACAGGTTCGCTTACACAGATTAAGAAGCCCGAATGTAAATCCTCTCATACTCTACTTGGCGCTGCAGAGGATGTGCCTGAAAGAACAAACACAAACATCTGCTTTCGAAATAGTGACATGAAAAAAAAAAAAAAAAAAGTAGAAAGTAAAGTAGAAAAGGACCGACTGCATTTAATGTTTAGCATCAGTTTAAAAACTATAAACTGTTAATGAAAAATTTAGAGATGCAGTACAATTACTTCTTTCCTGTTAAATGAAACTCTCTTTCTCTCTCTCTCTCTCTCACACACACACACACAACGTGGTGGGGAAAACACACAAGGTAGGAACTAACACCCGGGCACCCCCTCCAACCAAGCTTTAGTTCAATGAAGCATTTATTTCTTTTCCTGTTTGACAAGGGTGTTTCTATCAAGGCATCTGGCAGTAAGTGCTGTAGTACAAGGCCTTCTGTTGAGACGTCAAAGAGAGTTACACTTCACTGTATCGAGGGAACAAAAAATAGCCTGCGTTTTTCTTCTCGCGCTTTCTCTCTCTCTCTCTCTCTCTCGTGCTGTTTTCCTTTTTTTCCAGATGCACTGAATAAACAAGGCTGTATCCCTGGCCCAGAAATGCTTCAAAGACTGCAAAGTCTGTTGGGAATGCTTCAGAAATGTAGAGCAGTGTTGACTGCTTAGCTTTGCATTTCAACAAAGCTCCCGGTTCTGAGCCCCATGCAGATCTCTCGTCGAGCATACAGGCCCATGTAACCAGTGCTCTAAGAGGATGAGCTCGCTTTCTCTCTGGCACACAAGCATACGCAGCAGCAATATATTAATGTATGCTTTCTTATGTGGCTATTCCCAGAATTGCTCATATAACATGATGCTCTTTTTGCTTTTCTCGCCTCTTTATTTTCTATCTGTGCTCCAGGACTCCTCCTCTAGGCTTCTAATGATTTATAGCTTCACAGGTGTAGGTGAGCAGTTGTGTAAACAGAACTTTGAAAGATGATGAAATTATAAAAAAGACACGTTTTTCCAAACATAACCATCATGCGGCCCCAATGTGGATTTTGAATATTTTTTTTTTCAAGTGTAATGTGGTTAACCACTATTTTTTGCTTAATACTTGTGGGACTTATTAGAATATAGCCTATAATAGGTCAGTTTTTTTATAGTTTAAAAAGCACAAAGTTAATTAAAGCTTAAGACCTCATAACATATATGATGAAAAAAAATCATATGTTATCTGTGACTCATTTCAATTTGAAGTAAAAGCATAAATTTATAATTTTGGTTTGTACACTGCAAAGAATGGTGTAGGCACTGAATATATAAACATGTAAAAATTAATTCAAACCATGGGATAAAAACGTACAAGAAGCCCATCTGATATAAATGCAACACAAAGATCCAATATCTACAGCCATAAGCAAAACAAACATGCATTTGATTACAATCCCATCCTGTGTCCTGACAAACAATATGCATAAGCACAAATCCTTTATTCAGATGCTCTCTGCAAACAGTTGCTTTTTCAAAGCAGTCCATCATGTTTGAATGTCTTCTGAAACGTCACGGTGCCACACACACTGCTCTCTCTCCCAGCATGACTCTCTCTTTTCTGAACACTCAGCAGCCCCTGGCTGCCTCCCAAGAGGAAGTCTGGGATGTTAATGTGTTTTCCCCCCACAAGGTACTGTAAGTACAAACGGGTGTTTTAAGAGGGAAAAGCAAGCCTGCGGCCACCCTGCGGCTCGGAGGGAAAATCTAAAGGCGCGTTTAACATGATCAGGAAATGCTGCATGGTTTAATAGCAGATGGAGAGGTCGTGAAAGCAGGTGCTACCATCATTTGTCAATAAAGGGATAAGCCTGTTTATCATTATTTTACACGAGCTAGTTCGTTTGTGGTTTTTCTAAACGCACTTTAAAATCAACATCGGTTGCCATTCATGATCGGTATTACTTGGAATATCTTGTTCTGGTTAGAAATATATTAAATGTCTAATTTAAAGAGAGAAAACGTAGAGAAGGATTTTGTAAACTGAATTGACTAAACAACCATTTATCGGTCAACTTATTTATGAAACAGCTCTTAAGTGATGATTAATTTTGATTGATGTTACAGAATTATTATTATTACTGAAATAATTTTCAAATGGAATAAAGATGTAATAATTATTATTATTCTAATTATTAAGAAAACAATAAACAAGCATGCATTGCCCTTGCACGTGTAATTGATGCAGGCCTATTTATTTTTTGACCGTTAAATCATTCTCAAAGAGAACATTATCACAAGTTGCTTAAGGCTGTGTCAAACCACAAAACCAACTTAAAATGCAAGCAGAGCAGAGAAGATCAGCAGCATGTGGTGTTGTGGTTGGAGGCCTGTTAGTGGTCCACAGGGGTGCCTGCAGCCATAATCCACAGGTGCTCATTAACAGCGAGCCCGGATTGCAGAAATCCCAGATTAACACAGGCCTGGGTTACTGACACACTCTGCTGAATAACATCCTATAGAGCCTGCAGCTCTAATGCCAGCATGACCTTACACTGAGCCAACTGATGTGTGTAAACACTGACAATCTGGAAGACAGACCCAACACAACAATGTCATCCAAAATTACCGAACACTTCGAGGATGTAAGGCTCTCTGAAAAAGACTGTGTAACGCAGTAATGATTATTGATAACATTATTGAAAACATAACGACATTTGCAATCGTTGGATGAACTGACAGAGCTCAGCGGAGATTATTTTGCCGTATGTCGGAGTGCTCTGCGCTCTCAGCATTACGACTTGTAAAGAAATCGGCAGAATGAAAAAGAGAGCATTAGAGAGCGAGTCAGAGTCAAAAGCCATCTAGCAGCCATGCACTCGCCATCAGCAGGGCTATGGAGCATGCAGAATGGGCTTCTCAATGCAGTATAACGGCTCATAGAGCTGAAAATGGTGTTTCCGCTCCATTCAGTCCCAGGGCCAGATTCCAAGCTGCTCCGCAGTGATGGAACTGAAGCCATTAGCAATCGATTAGAGAACCAGCAGGCAGGCAGTGGCATCCTGGGAAGCCTGGGTGTGTCTGAAAAAGGGACGGACTGAAGTTAAAGTCTTTATGTAAAAATAATGCCAAGCACTTAAAGCAAAGAGTGGTGTTCCTGTAAAGCATATTAGGATGCACAGTTAGCTAGAACAACAAAATTACAAATTTTCCTTTTAATCCCTAAACACGAAGCTTGGAACTACTTTAAACATAAATGTTCATTATACAAACATATCAAACAGGTTATATGTTATTGTGGGGTCTATTAAGAATTTGAGCACACAATGCGTATATATATATATATATATATATATATATATATATATATATATATATATATATATATATATATATGTGTGTGTGTGTGTGTGTGTATTTTTTACTTCTGCTACTTGACAAAAATTGACAATTTTAATTGATTTAATAATAATAATAATAATAATAATAATAATAATAATTATTATTATTATTATTATTATATACCTTAAACAGACCAAAATACAGCAAAATTACTTTAACCTAAAATAAAAACAAAAACAAAATTTATTTAAACAAAATAGTAATTTATGTTTATTGATTTTATTGTATTATTTAATTCAAAATGACAATAACCATAACAATATATCTTAGAGATAGAGATAGAAGTTCAAACACATTTATACAACAAATGCTAATTTTAGCATATAGATTCAAAGCTAACAAAGCTTAACAAGCATGAACTACCTCCCAAAAAAGTAAGTATCAGATTAAGTACCTGCTCTTGTGTGGCCTGAGGATGAAAACACAAGGCATCTACATGCCCAACATAATCTTAAACCCCTTGCGAGTCCTCTGTGAACTGAATGCTAACTAACCTTTGACCTTTCGGAAACTGATTTTGAATTCAAATCAAGTGACATGCTGTCAATTCATCAAACCCAGCAGCAAGATAGAAAGGTTATGAAATGATAGAAAGGTTATGAAATGGGGGCCAAAAAAAGTTTCCAGAGAGTTTCAATGAATAATTTTCCATACATACCTCTCTATTAGAATGAAAACAAACCGAAGACATATATCTCCATTTGTGCACTTACACCAAGTCAATGAAATACATTATTTAGGGCGCCTCAGTAAGCGCTGCCTCATCTCCCGCTCTAGCACACACATAAACACGGGCAGCAGGTAGTAGTACAGCAAGCCCCCACTGCCGGTGTTGATCTTTATCTGTGCAGGCCTCATAACTGACATTTTCAATTACACTGCAAACAACTAATCGATATTCATGGATTTCCAGGTCAGCGAAGAGGCAAACAGAGCGGTTGAGCGTGTGTGCGCGAGTGTAGCGGGGGAGACAGCACAGGCTGGCAGGGGAGAGAAATAGGGCAGACATGTCAAGGTCGGGATTCTGTTAATGAGGGACTGCCGTCTGCATAATTGAATGGGCTGCACAGTATCGACTGCTCAAGCAGAAGCGTTTAAAGCGGTCCGGGGCGATCGTTAAGGAAAATCCTCCCAGCACTTTATGTTCCGTGGCAGTAATTTATGCACGGGCATCCGGGCGGGCGCCCCACGGTTCACAGCACTGAATGCAAACGGCAATGAGTGGATTACCCTTTCCAAACGGCAGCCATGCGTGGCAGGCATTTCTGCAATCGAGGCTGCTGTTCTCATAGGGCCGCACTCGTTTATGTGTGCAATTTAAAAACACAGTCATGTCACACGCGAGCTCGCATTCTCTGCATGATTTAAAGTAGCCGCTCAATATTCAAACACACACTCTCAACTGCACGGAACGGAGGAGGGTGGAGCGCGGTGAAATTTTCAATATGTATTGTGTGTATCCATCAGCAAATAATGTTCCTTGGGGGCAAGTTAACTCCCAGTTGACCCTAGCTGCAACGGACTGACAGTTGGGAATTATGCAAAAGGCACTTTGATGACTGTGTTTCTGGTGCAGACAGAAGGTAAGCAGAAGGGCAATGCCCATGTATGTCTCTGTATGCTAAAGCACTCTGTCAAACGATCCCCCGAGACCAATGGTGAGCCTAAAGATGGGGCCTTACAATGTTACGTGTAATATATGTAGATTCATGTACATCCATAATACTGGATACTTAAATTCATACACATACTTTTAATTGAAATGGCAAACCACAGCTTTTATAACCACAAGAGAAAAGTTTACTTTACAGTATAATTCAAATCGTTATATATCGGCATCAGGAACTAACGATACAGAATTTATAATGTATAATTTATAATGATAATGTTCATTTATTAATATTAGAAAACATTCAACATTAAAAATCTAATTTTCTAGTTAGTAATAGTTATGTTTAGGCTGATAACAATAAAATAACAACTATTAAATATCTGTATAATTTTTGTCTAAAAAAAATTATTATAAAATGCAATTTAGCAATCACAATATTTTCAATTATTCAAAATGTTTATTTTCTGAAAACTACATTAATGGCATAAATTATAACTTTTTAAAAAGATTAACAAGCGTTAGGTGATAAGGTAATCTAAATGTAAAATTAGCAAAAATGACATGCACAATTAAATATTTAACTTCAAACATTAGGGCCTCTAAATATACATAATAACAGAAGATAACCCAATGACCCAAATAACACACCTCTAAATGTACTATTGGTCATTGTTAATTAACAATTAAAAATAATAATTTATAATAAATTAAAAAATAATAAATTAACAATTAAATTAGTTATATATCAAAACTAATATTAACCAAGAATAATGCTGTAAAAATTGTAATATTGTTAGCTGATACTACATGGTATGAAACTACACACCTTATGAGCTGTTACTTATAGAATTATAAAATAAGTAAATACATTTCTATATATTAGTAATATTTTTGATTTCACATTTCAAAATGTGCCTATTTCTTACAATAACCTGTTTTGTAATTTTACTACAGGCACCGATAGGCGTCCATAGTTATTTTTACTAACCTGTTAATTGAAAACACTGAAAACATTGGTAAACCGGACAGACAAAAACAGATGAATACAATTAGAAGTCCCTGGTTGTACAATTCAAGTAACTAAAACAAAGTGTCCTCTGAATCTTTATTGGATAATTCCCCCTAACTAGATAAATTAAGAGACTAAGCAGCTATCAGTTTGCACTTGATTAATACCAGCTTCTTGACCAACCAAAAAAAGCATCAGATGTTATATTTTGGGCTAATCCTCGTTAGGCTACAGCCCAATCCCTGCCTTAGCAAGCAAAGGATTTACCTATTTATAATATTAGATCACCACTCCCCAGCTTTACCCAGACTGCACTCTGACTGACATGTTGAACTTCCCCTTGAGTCCCACCCCCCCTTCCCCAAAAGGCCACCCCTACAGGGCATGAGCGCTTTTTGGATGGTAAGGGGGGAGGCCTACCCGCTAATCCTACTATGTAATTACTGCTCCCCACTGAGGCTCAACCAATTCTCTGAGAATCAGATTAGATGACCTAAATCGTTCTTGTTCCTTTTTACCTCATCAAACATTTCCTTATCTAACAGAGGAAGAGCTAAACATCGCCCAGACACTGCAGCACTCACTCTGCCCCCCCCCCAACTGCACAGGCTGTTTATTTATCACCACTCCCCTGTGATACACAAACAAGCTGGCAGGGGAGAGCTGAGGCATGCTGGGAGGACAGTCCCGGGGATCAGGGGCCGGGCCATCGAGTCTGAGCTGTGCCGGAAGATAACAGTCCGCATAGTTTCCGCAATCGCCTCGAACTCATGAGGCAAAACACCCGCTTGTGTTGCAGCAGAACAACCCCTCGTGCTGCCGACTGATTATTAATGTGTTAATTATACATTAAAGCCGCAAAATGACGCCTTTACAAAACGAGGAGGGCCCTGTGCCCGTGGAGACGAATGGGAGGGAGCGGTTAGGGCTCTTCTGTGGATACAGAGATGGGGCAGAGTAAAGAGGGAGAACAAATGAGGTCTGTGATCCCGAACCCCCCACACACAACCCTCCCCCTTCCCCAATCAGCCCGAGCCGGGGCTCTCAGCCCGACAGCCAAGCCTTTGTTGCAGTCTGAATGGAGGTTAAATATCCCTTGAAATCAGAGCTCTTTGGCTTTCTGGATGCATAGTCAGAGTCCCTGAACCTTTCACATGCAAATGTGAGTGCTTTTTATTTCCTTTGTAGCCCTAGTTGGGCAGTGGTGTCATGCTGAAGGGCGATGAATAAAGCTGGTGAATTTGAAGCTTTTCTCGGCTTATTTTTCGGCCCCCTCTCTCTTTTCTCCCTCTTTTTTATCGCCATCTCTTCCAGCCAGGCCGCAACCCTCCCCTCTCCTGCAGGGGTTTAAATAAGCACAGATGGTCTCTCCTGACCTGCTATTCATCATTGTGTCAAAAGCTCTGTCAGAGTAATGCTCCCTCAACAACGGCCCTGAAGGATTTTGTTTGTTTCCATTGATGAGCCCTGTTAATTTCAAAGCCGTCTCATTAGGGCTTAAACCACCAATTAATTTCTTTTGTTCTTGTCAAATGGCTAATTCTAAACATGAACCGAACCGACAAAAAAGGGTTGCTCCGAGCCAGACAACACCACCGCCGCCGCTGCTGCTGGCAATGAGGCGTGAAGCAGGTAGAGAGAGGGAGCAAATCGAAAAACGTGAGAGCGGGAGAAGGGGGAAAAAAACACACCAAAAACCCTTGTTAATTTATAGCCACCCCAATGCTAGGCAACTCATTAGCCGCTTGCAAATTCCTCTCAGGCAAAGGATCAAGTGGTCCTTTGGGGAAAAGGTTGCAATCACCTGTTGGTGGGGCAGATAGCGATAATGAATATTTAAAAGAGAGAATGAATGACAGAAAAAAAAGACATGTGCAAATCAAAATACAAACGAGAACACAGAAAGAGGAGAAAAACAGTAGCCAGTGTAGCTTTTTCCCCATTTGAAGTGCGCTCACGAAAAAAGGAAAAGGAAAAAAACATTTTGTGCCTCCACTCCATTATGGCAGTGCAAGCTGTCATTACGCCCGGGATTGTATGGGTGCCTCATAATATCCAGAGATTGGTAGTTTGTTAGACAGGACTATACAATTTGCTGCAGCCTTGAAGGATCCTTGAGCCTCTCTTGACGACTTACCGCGGGGAATTGTCGAAGCGTTGGCTTTTGTCTGCTGGAGACACAGGGGCAATTATCCAGCCTCCTGTAACGTTTCCCCAGCTTTAATCTCCCGACTGAGAGCAGAAAAGCAGAATGTCTAAGGTTTCAGAGTGCCTCTGGGTTCTATTAGCACACAACCACGTTTTTTCCCTCCCTCCCTCTCGCTTTCTTTTTTTTTTCTCTCTTTTGCTGCTTTTTGTTCAGGGGAAGGCGAGTGAAGAGAAGGCCAGAGTCTGACAGGCAGCCTTCCCTTGGGCTTTGAGAAGAAAACATGATTATGTCATAATATATTTTCGAAAAGAGATCCATTTAAAAGATTGCTCCTCTGCCTTTTCAATCTAGCGTGGCTCTGCTTTTGTCTGGTTCAGCAGGAGAGGCAGGGGATGACAGATGCGCCAATGAATCAAACAGGGCACCTGGAGAGGTTTTAGCACAGCCACAAATACATCACTGCAGCGGTAGATGCATTTTCCACCCAGAGTGAACTGCAGGCCCACCGAGGGCAGTTAAAGTGACCCTAAAATGGAAAGGGAAAGAATTATTCACTTACACACACACAAAAAAGACTAAATGTGTGACATTTCTTTAGTGTTTTACAAAGTGTAAATATGTTCACTCGCCAGCTATGCAGATGAATAATATCTTGTTATTGTTCTGTTTAATAATATATCAGAAAGCTCCAAGCACTGAGGCATTTAGCCTTGCCATACTCTCATCAGAGACCGACTGAAAAGATCCACTTAAGAGAAGTATCCTCAATTATAAATATATCTTTGAGAAAAGAAAAAAAAATATGTATAGATTGTATAAACGGACCTTCTATTCTGTGAAAGAATAATACATTACCACCTTATTACATTTAACTCCATTTCATTTTTGCCCACATATTAAACACAAATTCATCTAACTTCTAAAAGGAATCAGCAGTATTGCCACTTAGCTCATCTGAGAGGAAGAACATTTCCAAGTCCATTAAATAAATAAGCAAGGGGTTAATGCAGAAATCAATCTATGCTGAATCTAATACTAAGTTATATTACATTATATTACTGAGTTATATTACACATTCTTTTAAATATCATGGAAAAGCAATTTTACTATAAGCCTCCATGTTTTGTTTCAAAATCCTATGTGGGATTGCATGGGATAAAGTTTTAGAACATACTAATACAAGCCATCGTATCCATGTCAAAGTCAATAAAAAAATGCATTGTGGTTGATGGGGATGAGTCAAAACTAGTTTGTGCAAGTGAGCCAATATGGCTAACGCTAAACAACCCATTGCCTATTTAAGCAACTGTCCATACAGGGTTCATCCATTAAATTACAAAACATTAAAATGGCCCAAAGACATTAATCATAAATACCAACTTGGATTAGAGCATTTAAGTCTATTGAGTCATTTTACTGACCCATAAGCAAAGAGTATGTGTCCATTACCAGCGGCTGTAATTGCAATCCTGGCAGGAGGACACAAAACAAAAAGCAGTTGTATTAAGGTGTTGACACCACAGTTTAATTGCCAAGCCACTGAAAGGGAATACCTAAATGCACTATGGCTCAATTAGAAGAATAAATGCATTAGTTACTGGGAAACAGCCTCAGGATACAGATACCATTAGCAAAGAAAAGTTGGCATTTAAATAAATAGCGCAGAATTCAAAACAGATATTCTAGTATTTTGACCTAAAATAAATTCCAGCCCTATAAAAGAGACACCTGCAATTTTGTATTAGCTCACAAAAAAACCCCAATAAAACAAAAAAAAACAACAACAACTACATAATTCCTTTATAGGTTGATGCGTTTAGCATAAATGCAAATTAAAACTTTTCTCTTCTCTTGGATCTACTGCTTGAGGTACAGGAAGACTTTGGTAGATCTATTAGCAGATGCAGGTTAAAAAAAGAAATATGTACATAAAGCAAAAGGACACTGAAAAAAGGCAAAAAGGTTGATGGAGCTCAAATACATAAACCAAGGCCAGTTTCTGCTTGTCAGTCAAAAAACATTATCATTAAATATAGAAGACCCTTTGCATTTAACCTTGCATTACTTTCAGCCATATATACATATTTGACTAAGTGTATTTGCGCTAGAATGTAAGTGTTGTGTGTCTGGATGATTTATTGACTATCTCTGAGCAGTCAAATCGTGCCGTTTTACCACTGTACATTTGCATCTCAATTCATACAAAATAATCAAATCTGACCAGAACTTCTCATGTTACAATGTCCAAATGCAGAGGGAAGTTATGATCTGCCTACAATAAAACATTTGCCTGCATATAAAAATGAACACAGAATGGTGGCCAAAATTTGCCTCACAAAGTGTGGCAAGTGGTCCAAGTGGTTTTAGGACTTCCCCCCCGATCTATAAAATATCACGGCAATAATGTCACCTGATGTTAAACCACAAAGAATGCAAAATGAAAGGGGGGAAAATATATAATTATTTGAAATTAGCCAGTGCGCAGCTTGGATTGACCTCTCTTAGAATCTCATTAGAGATAATTATGACCTGAACTGAACACTTTCTGTTCCCTTAAGTATTTCCATATTGCTGGTAGTTCAGAGTCCATGAACTTTGTGCTAAAAATGGAATGAACTTAAATAAATCATCTGAAATCTGTTTTACAATTTAATGTTTTAAGTATTTATGGTTGCTATCAGTGCCGTTTTATAATTGTCTAACAATAACTTACCACCTTAGGATGAAAAAAAAACAAAAATCAGGACAAATAAAGCAGAAAATTATTACAAAAAAATAAATCAATCATAATTTAATGATATTATTAAGGTATCCTAAAAAGTGTGCACACGTCTAGGTAAATATAAGGAATTATTTCACAAATCAAATCAGTCACCAGAAAGCTATGGGTTTTTGAAATAAAAACAGAGCATTTGTTTCACAAAATTATCTGTTTCTCGCTTCAGTAATTAAGCATGTTCTTTTTTTAACCCCCAGCTGGGCCTAAAACCTCAACATTTGTGTGAGAATGTAATTACCGTGTAGGCTTAATATGCACCATAAAAGCACTCTTGTGCGCGTCTTAATCTCGACATCAAAGTGAGTGAGTGCCGGTACCTTCTCACAGCAAACGTATCACACAAATCTCATTACAGACAACATCTAATTACTGCCTGGAATTCAATGCTTACTTGGAAGGAAAACAAAGCCTGAGTCTGACAGCCCGGCCTCAAAATACCTCATCTTTTACAGCCACACTGTGTGACTCTGATCAAGGCATATTAGCCCCATGTCAAGAGGACAGAAAGGACTGTCATATGACTACAGTCACAGGCCAGCAGTTAAAGAGATAAACATTCAGGAATGCAGGCTATTCATGAGAACATCAAGGTGTCTGAGGAATGCTGCTTTTCTAGACCACACGATCCAGGAGGAGGAACGAGTAAAAGTCGGCCGATAACTTCACCGCAGATTCTCGACTGTGACATTTAGCTCATCCTTCCAGGCTTCCAAAAAAGGAAGCAACAGTGCCGTGCTTTCGGACATCAACATTCTGAACACAGGAGGAATAATCCAATTGAATCCACACTAATCCAAATGAACACAGCGTGCGTAGCTGTGGTTATCCCGGGCAGGGAGAAAGGGGAAGGGAGATGCCTGCACCGCAGCTTATCAACTGTCAGTGGTTTGCTGCTGTAACAGGCAGTGTTATCAGGGTCAGCCCTGCTCAGGGATTGGAGGGCCCTACTGTGTCGAGTAAACACAGAAACCTGTCCTCATGCTTATCTGTCCCGAGAGAGAGAGAGAGAGGGATGGAGAGGGGGAAAGAGCGAGGAGGTGGCAGAGGGGAGAAAGAGGAGGAGGGGAGATTGAAAAGCAGAGAAAAGGGATCTGTCTCCATGGCAACCACAGTCGTCGTCCCCCCACCCTTTTTCCCACTCTCTGCAGAGAACTCTGGTGGTCTTTGTGTAACGCGATTCCACTAGAATGCACTGTGTGGATTAGTGCAGAGCAGTGCCCGCAGGGCTCAGACAGGGCCACAGTAAAGACATTATTACCCAGATCAAACGCTGTAATCACACAGCACCGAGGGGGCTTTCGCATCCACGCCAGATAAAGCCAAAGCCTGGCAATGCTCAGGTGATTAGGCCATTATTACAGTCTTTCAGCCCCGTGCCAGAACCTTGCCAGTAGAAACACTGTCCGTCTTCACTGGCTACAAGAGAAGGTAACTCCAGGCCAGCAGAATCCATGCCATAGGTCCATGTCCATAACTGCTGAAACTGTAAGCTCAGAAACAAGGTATAAGAAGCAAAGGCTTCTAAATCACAAAATGGGCAGCAAAATCCAGTTTGGCATTGGCAATCATGTTACTACTGAGGCTGGAAAAGAAGAAGCCTACTTCATTCAAGACAGGATTAATTCCAGAATAAGAGGTTTGCCAATTAGAAAGCGAAACTTTGTCCCAAAACCTAGAGAGGTGGCTTACTGACTACATAGGAAACCAAAGGGACTGATCAGAAACACTACCATTTAAAAGTCAGTATTTTTTTTTTTTTAAAGATAATACTTTTGCAGTAAAAAGCAATAAACTGATCAAATGGGAATATACATATATATATATATATATAAAATAAATATAAAAGTATATTAGCTTTTTGAAATTGCAATTTCAGAACATCACCTTGAGATTCTGTCTATACAGAAGCAGCTCATTTGTTAAACAAAAATTGAGTTTAAACCTGGCAAAAGTATTGAAAACGGATGTTCTCTCTCATGCACCAATCATATGAAAGCCGCTGCTACAAAGATCAAGCCTCTCTTGAAACTAAGATCACAGCTCTCTGAAGCCTTACCTGATTTCATTGTCAATAAGAAATAGAAGATGTAAATGAAAAGCCGTCTCCATCTCCAGCAGATCTGTTGAAAACATGAAAAGGGACAGAAACGACTGACAGCCCATCCACTCGTCCAGTGTCAGGCACTCAGAGGGAGCAAAAGCTTTCATCCCTGTACGGCCCCTCAACCTCTTGATTGAGAGGAAGAAAGTTTCAGAAGAGCACAGGGGTTGCTATATAGATGCACTCAGGAAATGCACACTTGTGCCTATGTGGGGGGCATTACAGAGAGGGAACAGAACAGAGGAAAGCAGAGAGAGAGCGTTTCAGAGCCAAAACCATCCGTCTCTGCTTTTATAGTCTTACAAAAACATCACTAAAGAGGCGAGGGGATGGAGTTCTCAAAGAGAGCCCCTTGCTAATACAGAGAAACAGACAGAAAATAAGGGCTGGAGAGGGCATTCATCTCAGCTGACCGCCTAATAAGAGCGCTCCACTACCAACAGAACATTCACAGAGAGGCCGAAGAGCAGGGTTTGCGTCATGCTTCCCTTCAAGAGCCTTGAAGTTTAGTTCTCTATTGATGCACCTTTACAATACCCACTTAGCAGGGCAATGTCACAAGACTAGTATACAACACCGAGACATTCTTAAATATTCAATTTTTTACAAAAAAAAAAAAAACAGTTTATTGAATTATCAACAACTGTACATATCTTCAGTGACAACACAGTTTGCTACATACTTTGGTGTGTGTTTTGAGACGTGTCCATTTCTTGCAGCTCTTTTCTCGTTAATTTTGGGAAGGGAAATACTAACAGTGTGATGTTATAAACAAGCTGGACAATAAGTAAATGCCTGTGCATTAGGCTAGAGTGTTACAGTCCGGCAGACATTTTACTCTGTGCTTCCTGTATATGGAACACTATGCACACAAAACACAGTGTATGTCACTTGGGACGGTAGGGGGGGTGTTGCTAACCAATTGATCCAAATTCCAATTCTTCTGCTACAAGACAAGATGTCATGTCCTGGTCATACAACAGCACAATGAAGTCACAGGTTCGAGAGTAGTCCTCTACTAATCGGTAAATATTAAAATCCAGGTCCGTGCGCCCCAATGAGGTCTCTGTTCTCACAGGAGAGCGGAGCGGCCAGTCAGCGAGTTTGTTTGGGAACTGATCCGCCCCTCCCCGCGGAGCTTCGACTGCAGTCTCAGGTGCCTTGCATGGGGTTTAAGCCACTCAAAAAAAAATCCACAGGACATTTTACAAAAACGCCTCTGTAATGCGATTTAGCTCAAAATTGTTTTTCAGGAGGGAGGGAAAAAAAGTAAATTAGATTTCCATAAAAGGTCAGCTTGGAAAATGAACTTCTCAAAGGGGGGGAAAAAACGGAATAGAATATCCTCATAGAAAAAAACGTCTTAATCTAATTTCCAAACCACGAAGGGGAAACGAAGCATCAAGGAGAGAATGAGAGCAAAAGAGAGAGAGAAAGAGAGAGAGAGAGAGAGAGAACCATCACAAGTGTAACAGGACACCAAAATATAAATCTATAAAAGGCATTTTAATACTCCATTATGTACACTTTTCACATACCCTCCACACAGATGAAGTTTCAGAACGAAGCGCTGCTTCACGATGCATTATGGAACGTTCTCACTGCATAGTGAGGAAAAAATAGAGCCAAAATCCAACAAAGATTTGAAGAAACAAACAAAAAAAAAACAGCAAGGAAGGAAACATCGAGTGTTCTCTAGTGCCATATGAATTGGGCCGAGTGTGTGGGGTTTGTGGGGCTGCACATTTGAGTCCTAGTCCAGGTCACCCCAGCATCCACTTTTCCAAGTCTGTGGTCAGTCAGTTAAAAGTCAGTGAGTGTGAGACAGACAGTCAGACAGACAGACAAGGGCTGTTCCTGTCTGTTTGACTAGGAGAGTCACTGGAGTGAGAAGTTGTGTGTCCCCCTTCTTCCTCCAGAGGCCTGAGCTGCTCCAGTCTGTTACCTCTCAGTCTAGTAGATCACTTCATACACCGTGGCCTTCTTGTCTCCAGAGCCTGTAACAATGTACTTGTCATCGGCTGATATGTCACAGCTCAGGACTGAGGATGATTCCTTTGACTGCAAAGAGAAAAAAAAGCCACAATAAATCTGGCGAAATAAAAAGATTTGAATTTTAACTTCAAAGGGGCTTGCATAAAACTCTTCCGACATTGTCTATTACTCAAAAGAAATGCTGACAGCTGTATACATAAGCACTTATACCCCCCACCAAACGATGCATTAGTGTCTATGCAGAGCCCCTTCAGTCATAAACACTTGAAGGGTTATCATTATTTACTCTTAAGCTGGTAGATGCGAGCTACACACACGGACCCACATCCGCACTAAGTGGTCAGGACCCAGCGTTAATGACATACTCCAGCCCATTTCCGCTGATCGAGGCCCGGCCTGTCAGCCAGCGGTCACTGTGCCCTTTCTACTGACTCAGGCAGCCCACACATTTCCTGCAGACAGTCTGTATTGATCTCTGTACCTGGAATATGCTGGCGCCGTAGGGAGTCCTCCATGCATTCAACAGATTGTCCTTCCCAGTGCTCACGAACCATTTACCTTGTCAAGGGAAATCAAACGTAATTAGAGCTCCGTTCAGAGTACAGGAGATATGCACAGAAAGCCAAATAAAAGACAGCTTAGCAGAAAAGGACAGTCAAGGTTCTGTCGGATGTTGTGCTATACAGAAGCGTCGATGTATAACTTCAAGTTAGTGTGAAAGCTTTAGTGAAGATATGTAAAGAGTACCCACATTCAATGTGTGAAGTTTGAATCAGTCACTTACCACAGTAGGCAAACTTGAGAGAGAGAACGCAGCTCTCGTGAAGGTGCAGCTGGTACTTGTCAGGTTTGGTGTGGTGAAGCACCTCCACATTGCTGCTTTCCATGCCGACAGCCAGCCACTCACCCGTAGGACAGTAGCCCAGAGAGAAGATCTGCATTTGGGGGAAAAGACGACAAGTTCAGCACCGCTGCTTTGCACTCATAAAATGAAAGTATATGTATAAATGTATACACACACACACACACACACACACACACACACACACACACACACACACACACACACACACACACACACACACACACCTTATCATTGAATGTTCATTCATTTATATATGTTGTGAAACTGACAGACTGATCTATGGGCAAATTCTAAACTCCAGTCAGCAACTGATACATCTAACCATTTGTTTTCAATAATCTGATAACTGAGATGTACGCAATACAAGAAGACAATATTTGTTGCTAGTTTCATTTCCTAAAGGTACATGATGGAAAGGCATTGTGCTGTGGCCTAACCTGTGATGTGAAGTCATGCTGTTGGAGTTGTCTCCCCTCTCTCAGGTCCCAGGAGCGGACTGTGTTGTCAAGGCCACCCGTCCAGAGCTTGGTGCCATCATGAGAGATGTCAATGCAGCTGGCACCGTCTGTGTGGCCTTGGAATTGCCTGCAAATCGCAAAAAACAAAGGGTTCAGACAATGGACACATTTTAAATTAAAGGTATACAAAAAAAATGTAGTTAATAAAAGAAAATCTTGAAAAAAGCCCACCTGACGAGGGTCTGGTTGTGGAGGTCCCAAACAGCGATGTTTCCATCGCTGCAGCAGGAGAAGCACACCTTGGCGTCAGGGCTGATGGCTAACGCATAGCAGGCTGGTGCAGATGAGGTCAGCTCGGCTTTGATGCGGGGTGTCTGGGAGGCAAGATCCCAAATGGTCAGAGTGCTGGCCTCCCCTCCGACAATAAGAGTGCGACCATCAGGCAACAGCTTACAGGACCGAATATAGTTGTCCCTGTTCTGTACATGGAGACAAACAAACAAAGTGAGAAGATGTTCCAAACATTATACTTACAAATTGTTACTTATTTAGAAGCAACTAAAAAGGGGCTAGTAGCATGTGGAGTATTATTACTATAATAAAAACAGTAGTTTGAGTAAATGTGTCTTTGGCCCTTACCAGGCAGTCTAGTTGAGACACAGGACTCTTGCTTCCAGGCTGACTGATGTCCCAGATCTTAACACAGCCCTTGCCACCAGTGTATACATGGCGTGTGGGATTGCTTATAGTCACAGCACACACCACCTCTCCATGACTGAGTGTGTTAATTTGACGGGCGTGGCGTGGGATCCCCGGACCAATAAGAGCGTCTGGAGGGAAGGGCACAGGCTGCATCTGTCCGTCAGCGCTGACGTGAAAAGAGTAGGCTCTGAGAGAGAGAGAGAGACCTCTTTAGTAATCTAGTAGTCAACAGCGCACTGATTGAAGTGGGTTAATTAAATCAATTACAGCAATATCAGTAAGTAGTCTGAAATGAGGTATTAAGAGGTGGAAAAGGTTGTGCTCTTAAGCACTCTTGCGGAACTGTTACATAAATAGTGTAGGGAAAGAGACCAGTCTAGCGCGGCTACACGTTAGTCACGAACATTTAATCTTTGTTGGACACTTACGGTTTTCCTCCAGAGATTGAGGTGAGGCTGGCAGGGAGGCCGGGAGCTCTCATATGAGGATGCTCGAAACCCGCCTACAGAAACAAAACAAACCATGCAGCATTAGAGCAGTGATTTGTATTAAAACACATTTCAAACACCACAAGCATAAATTATATATTATAACTTGTACATAGATTACCCTGCGTGCCCTATGTAAACTATTCAATAGCTGAGTGTGGAAAAATGTATCAGTGTTTTTCATTTAATTATGTTAGTGATACACTTTTAAATCTAATTCAAAGTGCTACTTCCAGCTTCAGAAGCCATTTTAAGAATTTTTATTAACTGTTGCATTTTTTTTAAGCTTCAGACCCCACTCATTGTTTACGCACAGAAAAAAAAACATCCAGTACAATTGTCACCATGGCCTTTCACAGGATTGGAACAACATAAGGGTAAATAAATTATGGCTGTTTAGATTTTTGCAGGGTGATCTATTCCTTTAACCTGACTAGATCGATGTAGGCTATTCTGCAAAACCGAACATGCAACCACAGAGGAATGATTCGTGCCCTGCTCCTTCACTTAACCGAAAGGATGAAGCAATCAGACGGCAGCCAGTCAGGTAGCCTGAGAGCCCAGTCAATGTAACGCTCATTTCACACCCAGTCACACACACTACATCACTCCACGCTCTCCATCCACTCTCAGGTTGGGGGCTTTGGGTGAAAGAGAAAGATTGAAATCAAGCACAAAAATAAAAAGAAATGAGAGGAAGAAATTGGGAGAGAAAGGTAAGGTGGAGCCTACTTGGGAGTAGAGGTTACGAATATTTAGGCACCCGAGTATTTAATTCAATTTTGTTTTCAACTGAGTTACAATCTGATTCCAAAAAGTTCTCAATACATCTCAGTTTTTCAGCTGCAGCACAAATCTTTGGGGAGTTAAGGTGGCCAGTTGCCAAATATCATGTATAAAAAATATGCTTGCTCTGACATGCCAATCAAGCAGAATAAGCAGATTCAATATCTAGTTCAGCTTTTGTTTTGTGAAGTAATTCCATATTAAACTAGTCAGAAATCTTTTTAAAGACCATATCAATTTGGGAATGCTTCCAGAAAGATCCAGGATCACAATGTATCTATAAATGTTTTTTTTTCTGTACCCCTACTTTAAAAGGTGCTTTTTTACATATATAAACACAAATACCCACCATGGGCGAGCGTCCGTAGGCAGCAGCAGCGGCCGCACTCATCTGAGGAGAGATGTGAAGGCCGGCATAGACTCCAGGGCTGGTCAGAGAACCATTCATCTCATGGTGGCTCATCATGGCAAAGGGAGTTGGGTAAGAGAGGGGGGTGCGTAGAGCAGGGGCGGCTGCAGACACATAGACACAGCCAATCATAAATCAGCATCAGTCAACCGCAGGGAAAGGAGCTGAACTCGGGAGCAGGGAGATAAATCTCAATCAAAGACCTGCCTACACTGAGCTGCTTCAAAGATGAATTTTATGAAAGCTGCTTTAAGCTGTGTTAAAAAGGCAAGCCTAAAAATTTGCTGAAGCTTTGGATTATTTCCATATGCAAAGAGCTCTCTTTTGCTTACAACATTGGCTGTACTTGCGCTTTGTGCTAGCAGGAGGTGATGGTATAGAGTGAAACAACATCTCTGTGGACGCTGATTATAAACTCACCAAGAGCTTCCATTGGAGGCTTGCCTAGGATGGGCCGCAGCCCAGGGGTGGTGCTTGTACCAGGGGTGGGGGCATCGTTACGAGGCGTGGGGGTGTTGGACTTGAGACCAGGCGTGGAGGATTTGTCATTCTGCAGATGGGAGAGAAGAGAGAAAGAGAGATAGAGAAAACAGAGTTAAAATCCCCCCAAACGAGGCAGCATCCAGGCAGAAGATTTAAGTGCCGGCAGAACCTAATCCAATCCAATTCTGACAAACTCACTACTCCTACGAAACTATAAACCCTGCTATTTATCCCCAAACCCATTACTGCTACAATGGAGATGAGGCTCGTTTTATCCTTCCCTCGCTTCTCCCTCTAATCTTTTTTTTTGATGCAGAGGCCCAGAATGGTTAAACGCATTGAGTTATTAGCAGGGAAGACACGACTGATCCAGCTATGGGAATGCATTATCCCTGACATTTACAGATGTATTTAAAGCCGAGACTGGGAAACAGACATTCACTCCTGAGCCATTAGAGAGAGTGGAAGATCACAGGGCGTTCAAGCTTCCCTTAGCTGCCCCCTCCCATCAAAACCTTTTTCTCAAACATATCCTATAATTCTGCTTCAATGGCACAGACCCAGATTCTATCAAATCTTATATGCAGCGCCGCCGATTATTACAGTAGCAAAATCCGGATAAATAGAGCTGATACACGTAAATGCAGCATTCAGTATTAAATGTAGCTTGTGTGTGTGTGAGCGAGAGTGAGAGAATAGATTCGTACATGGCTGTGCTCCTTGTTTTTAGAGGAGGGGGTGCTGCCGGAGGAGGCCACAGAGGCAGGGCTGTTGGGTGTGTCCTTCTTTGCTGGGCGGGGCTTATCTATACCATTCTCAGGAGGGGAGTGGGCCGGGCTGCCTCTAGGTGTGGCAGGGTCCTAGAGCACAAAAATATAAAACAAATCAGTTACATATAGAAAATTTAAATATGCAAGCTATGACTGATAACATTTCAGTTTTCAGAAATAATAATAATAAAAAAAAAAAAAAAGTGTCTCCCACCTCGTTGGAAACATCAACCACCAGATCGTCACTTTTGTCTCCATCACTGTCCTGAAAACACAATGTGCCCACTAGTTAACATCCCATTTTTGAATTTCGCAACAAAAGAATCTTCCATCACATATTCATGTCACATTACTCACATATCGGCTCATGCTGTCCTTGTCTTCCACTTTGCGTTTTTTGGAGTCCAAGCTATAATCAGAGGAGCCACGGTGCTTCTCGCTGGTTGTGCGCAGGCTGTCTGATGGAGAAATCGAGTTGTTCTGAGGAGGAGGAGGAGGAGGAGGAAGGGAAATATTAAAGTGTGCCAACAGACTGCAGACTTTAAACCAACTCAATCATCAATACATTCATATCTATGGGTGGTTTTAACGATGTTTTGTTCCATAAGACCTACAAATTGCTTTGAAAATATCCTGTAGGCCCCATCAAATCCTTTCAGCACAAGATATTTATATCCAAAACCTGATTACAGTTTATTTCTGGTGACAAATGAATTATTTGAGTTCAGAGTCAAAAATAATTACTATTACAATGACAGGTACTTCGCAGCTGTCAGATCTGAAGGAGATCCAAGCTGAGAAGTCAACAGAAAGAAAAAAAAAATAAAAGGACAGAGTAGCTCTTATCACTCCAAAACCACACACTTAAAAAGCCAAAAGCGATTTATCCATTCCAGCTATCCGGCTTGAAAACCCAAAACAGGCCTAACATAATACAGTAAGACTAGCCAAGCGGTATCTAACAACCCACAGTAGACTAAACACAGAAAAATGCGCTGGCTGCACTACAGAGTAGACACAGTTAACCAGACCAAAGAGGGGCTTGTTTTCACTGCCCCACCACTCTCCCTTCCTTCCCCCACCTCACTCCCTCCATCTTCTAAAAGAGACAACAAACTGCTTCAGGAAGACATGAGCAGCACGTTAGTGTCAAACAACAGCCCATTATCTGCGAGAAGTCCGACATGGACTGTGTGTGTGGGAGCATGTAATAGTCATTGATTCCTGTAGCATGTTTGGACATCACCCAGTCCCCTTCCCTCAGTCCTTTGCAGGTCTGCGGCCCCGATAGATGACGACTACAGGGCGGACGAATGGAAAAAGGGACTTGTATCCGCAGGAAATGGTGGGCGACTCTGTCTGTGGCCAATGACCATACTCACAATAACGCGTTGTAAGAATATTTCATGAATTCATAGTATTTAGCAAGCATGCTCCATATGCAACAGGACTTTGAGTGCTCTCTGGGCACTTTCTCAAAACAGTCCCGCTCCTAGAGCTTTACTCATCGCGTCCCAAGAGCCTTCACTCAGTGTGAGGCAACAAGATTCACAGAGGGAAAATGCAGCCAGATCACTGGAAGCGTAAAAGGAAACTAAGCTGAGAAGATGAAGTAGCAGACTGGGCCGAACGCCCAATAGTCTCTGTCTCTCTCGCTCTCGTTGCATGATGTCTGACCTTCTAAAGAGATGCTTAGCGTGACTCATTAAGGAGAGTCACCAGCGTGCTATCAGATGACCTTAGACAACGGCAGTAGCGAATACACAACAGCGCCTGGACTGCTAACCGCCAGAGGAGCTCCCCTTCCTTCAGACATGACTGCACCCATTCAGGCCTCGCCGGGCCAGCAGAAACCCAATCTCACGGCCACAATCAGCCATCAGAGAGATTTAAGCCCCGTCGAATAAATGCCTTTTACAAGGGCACGGAGATGAGAGGGAGGAAAACAATTCCTGCGCCTGTGCTCATACATATTTATCGCGCTAGCAAAAGAGAGCGGAGAGGGGCGGTAAACAAGTGGAGATAGCGGAGGGGTGGGTAGGACGGGAGAGGGATAAAATAAATCCCACAAAGGAGGGAGGGAGTCGACGTCGTCTTTAATTGTGATGAAATTATAGAGCCGCGCTAATCTGTGCGCTGTAATACGAGTCATTTCCCATCTGCGGAGAGATGTGAGTGCTTATTTCATAAAAAGCTTGTTTCTCTATTAGTCATTTTAATGAACGCAGATTACCATTTCGTGCACGAGTTGCGTGTGCTTCAGGATGAAGGATCTTACTTGACATTTACATTAATGGAAATTTTCTTAGGCATGAAATGGGCCAAGAGGTGCTTTTCACCCAGTAAAACTAAGACATATCTGCTCCGTTTCAAAACCTAGTGAGCCGCCTACGGAGGCAACATTAAGGCATCATTTAAGGTGCACTCCTGACATGAAGGCTGTTCAAAATACTATGCAACTTCATTACGTTGCTTCCTAAGACTCATTATTTTTAGCCAAATACTAAATAAAACCAAACGGTGGACAAACTGAGAAAAACGTGTATTAAAATGTACAGAAAAGTATTTTCATTGTCCAATGTTTAGCAACAAGCTTACCCCAAACAACTGAATCAAATCTCCCATGCAGAGTTACTGTCTATGTAGTCAGCTAACTAGGTATTACAAACAAAACTATTAAGAGGAAGAGGACAACTGAGACAACAGGAAACCTGATACTCACCGTGCTCTCTGTAGTCAGCAGACCCCGGTGTTGAAAGACAGGCAGAACGGCAAGACAAAACAGAGATAAACAAAAGTCAGTTACCCTGACCGACTGACAATCAGAGTTAAGAGCAGATTTCATCAGCAGGTAGAATATGTCTGTTATGTACACAATACAGCTAGCAAACCATTAGCATGCGTCCTTTATTAACCTTGCCAATTCATTCAAGCCACAGAGAGCGTTGTGTCTATGTTCAATCACTTTACACACTTTCAGTTCTTTTCTGAAAATAGGCTACATCCTTAAAAGGCAAGCCATAGCCGCTTTACCACTATCGGGACGAACAGTTTCCACATGAGTCTGGAACGGTGCGGCACGAGTACAAACCGTTCTCGGACCAGAATTCTCAGCACGGTTAGACAACTGTGCTGAACCATGCTGGTAGAGTGCGTGTGTGTGACGTCGTCACTCAGGATCTCTCACTTGTCTGTTGCCTGGCTGCTAGTTTCTCCGTAGCTTGCTAAGCGCATTGTTTTAAAGCAGTGTAAATACAACTTAGCGCGGCTTTATTTACACCTCATATCATATGTAAACATTTGTGTTACCATGGCAACAGCTGACACATTTAAATCGAATCCGTTATCAGCCCCGCAGTGAAAAACAAAACTCTAACTGTACTGGCCAGCTCGGACGATAGAAAAGCAGCTCATGAGAGTCAAATACTCTTATAAAGCAAACTTAAGAAACCATAATGACAGTAGACTATAAGAGCTGTAAAAATAATGAACAGGGTGGTAGGGGGTTTGGCTGTTATGAAACAAGCGTTTGATTCACACAAGACGTCTATATGGCTGAGCGACTAATGTTTCACTCTCTTGGTTTTAAATGAGAGCAGTGTGTGTGTGTGTGTCTGCTCCTTACCTCGGTGCTCTAGGTCATGGTGGTTTTTTTCATCCTTCACTGGCAAGTGTGGCTGACTTCCCAGAGCTCCCAGAGCCAGCAGGCCCGAACCAGAGCTGGTGACCGGTGGGATTCCTGGTGGCTGAAGGGCAGAAGGGTGGGGAGGTAAAGCCACGGGGCCGTGGGCAGCGTGAGAGAGGTGCTGGGCCTGGAGCTGCTGCTGCTGTGGAGAGACATACAACAAGTGGGCCAGAGGGAAAAAAGTACAGAAATCCATGCCACAATCTGAACACAAAGCTTCTGGGCAGCCAATTTAGCAGCACAGGTGGTGGTATAGGTATATTTATATCCTCATGTACATGCAAGTCATATTTAAGTACCCTGCAAACAAAACAGTCTTTATGTTGCTTGGATCTTAACCTGAAAATATAAAACCTTGAGAGTGTTGTGGATCTAGTCAGTTTACATTACAGTACAGCAGGAAATCTGAAATATAAACTCTGTGGAACATCATACAAAAAGCATGCAAATTCACTCATTAAGTAATAAAACTCTCACACTTACACACTCTGCAAAAGAGAGTCGTCAAGGCCTATTTAAGATACAGTTAAAAGACAGCAGGCGTTGGAATGCTGTCAGCTCATTGGCTTAACACCACCTGCTCCTTAGCCCCATCAAAACGCTGGACAGCTATATTTACTCCCCTCACATTTGGGTCTGGTTATTACACAAAGTATGAGTCACTCGAGAAAACCAAACTTTAAACACCACTCCAACAGCAGCTGGGCTCAGCTTTTGTGTGTGCGTGAGCGTGTTGAGCGGTGACGGCGGCCAAAAGCAAGGGGTCCTGTTTTGGCTTGCGTTCAAGCCTCCAATACCTCCATCAATATTTGAAAAGCTTGGAGGAAACTGATGAGAGTTAAAAACCACTCAGCATGGGAAGCGAGCAGCTTAAAGCAAGGTTAAATAATATTTAGCAGAGCCACCAGTAAAGAGAAGGAAAAAAAAAACAACAACAAAAAAACCCCAGCTTCCACAATTTATTAGCATCCACAGGAAGAATGAATAATTCAAATGACTGTTAGAGCGCACACCGCCCAATATTTCACAAACCTCACCAGTCAATCAATGACCCTTTACGATCATTCTTCCAGAATCCTGACATGTTTTCTTCCCGTTTGACGTGGAAAGGGTAGGTGTTATTGGCTATGTACGGCGATCACGGTGGTACAACCTTTCAGAATTATCAGCAGGTCATTAATGCCATGCCATAAGTAAATATCAATACTAAAGGCTTATTTATAAGTCTGGAATGCTCCAAAAGCTTGCCCTTTCCAGTGGGTAAATCATTATTAAGATGTCCATCACAGGCCCTTATTCGGGGTGAGTATAATTGCTAACAGCTTTGCAGATTATTTGCACAGCTGGCTGTATATTGAGACTCGGGGCCTTTGAGATTGGCAGGAGAGCGAATGGTATATAGAAGAGCTCCGCTAGGGATTTGAACCTGCAACCTTACCCTCCCCAACACAACAGAGCTGCCAAGCCAATTATGAGCTGTGCCTCAGAGTGTGGATCTGTGAGGAGATGTGATAAGGGAGTGTGTGAGTGAGGTGTGTGTGTGTGTGTGTATATGTGTACTGAGGCACTGAGCGTGGGTGGTGGGCGCATGTTCTTGAAGAGAGAGTGAAAGGGCAAGAGAAAAGGAGAGAGATAGTGAGACAAGAGTGGAAGTGAGTGATTGTAAGGCAGAAACGGTGTTGGTGCTAGGGTGTTCATGTGGATGTGTCAGGAAGTGAAATGAACCGCTAGTAAAAAAAAAAAAAAAAAAAAAAAAAAGGAAAGGGGAGGGGAAGGGGTTAGTGTGTGTGGCTTCAGAGATGACGACTGACCACATGGGAAATTAAAGAAACCGTTGATTCATGGGGGAGAACCCTCCCTGCTCATTCCAGCTAATGAGCCACTGATGTGTAATATGCATGGACAATAAGAGAACCCTCATTAGAGACCTGGACATGAAGACAAGAAAATAAAGAAATAAAATGTCTCCAGTAATTTAATATTCCTGCATAAAGACCGTCTCAAATGGTGCTAATCTCTCCCTCTTAAAGCAAAACAATGAACGCAGGCCTTGTGTGAACAATTAACAATAGACATATATATATATATATATATATATATATATATAAAAAAAAAGATAAGTGGCTAAATCAGACAAGCGCCTGCTTCTAGTCTCAGGTGTGTATGTTAAGCAACCCCATCCTGAGTTTAGTGCTGTAACCACGCAACATGCAGGCCTGAGGGAATTCAAAAACATAAAGCCCCATGATTCGCCCTCTTGGCCACAAACACACTTAATTGGGCCCACAGCACATGCAGGGGCAGTCTTAGAGATCTATCAATACACTGAAAAAGGCTGGGCAATCAAAAAAAAAACATAATAAACATAATAATAAATATATATATAACTCGCTTAAAACGTAAATCTATAAATATCTACTAAAAATGTTTTCCACTGCTTTTTTACTAAATGAACAAAAGGAAGTTGTGTGCTTTTTATTTAACAATATTATTAACAATACAACAATATATTGTAGGAAAAATAGCTTTTTCTACTAAAACAATTTATAGTTTTAGAAATTAGTCAAATTTACCACCAACGATAATGTAATGTATATTAAAGAGTCAATCAAAGACACTATTAAAAGTCACAAGACAAAGAGGGATTGCAAATTAGTCTAATGACACGCTCTATAGAAAACTTAATGAAGAAATAAAACACACATTAAAATATTCACTGAGGCTTAGTTTTATACAGCCAACAAATAAACATTCAACACCACTAAAAGCTCCAAACCGAACCAGAGCATATAAACTTGTGATAACCAGAACAGTCCAAACAGAACTGGGAATTAAGTATGTGGAGAAAGAACTAAAAACAGTATAAAACGTGGAAAAGAAATGCTTATGCTTTTCTAAAATAAATAGGGTTCAGGTTGATAAACACACAAACTGTTGTTGAGGGCAGAAATGCTGAGCTGCCGGAGGAGGCCATCTTAAGACCTCTGATCAAAGTCATAGCACAGCAGAAAAAAAAGCCGCTGCCCTAGATGCATCCTATTACCGGCCCTGAGGTTCATCAATAAGAGATGCTGGTGGTTTTTGCTGTGAGAGAGTGTGTGTGTGTGTGTGTGTGTGTGTGTGTGTATGTAGCTCACATCTCACCTATGCCTATACTATTTATGAGGATTCTGGCACCTGCGTGAGTGCACACACGGCGTACTGTGTGAATTACAAATGTCCAAAGCTAAAAAAATAAAAATAAAAATCTCATACAAGCAAGTATCTTTTCTGCTTTTCAACTTCTAAACGGCTTCTAAAAGAATAAGTCATTAAAGTTGGTCTGCTGTAACATAACATCAAACCTTTCCGACGGTTATCTTTCCTGAAGATAACGTGGCATTTAAGAGCGACCGCATGACTGCTGTATTCAGACCTGATTTCAGGAATTATCTCTAAGTGAGTGTCAATGCTCAGGATCTAATTGAATTCCGATATCAGACACAAACACAAACCCACCCTGAAACCTTCACCTCACCATTATCAGATTCTTCAGCTATGAAGCAATTCTTAAGATGAATCAAAGCAGGCTCAATGTCTATAATCAGATCAGCTAACCTTACAAGTGGATGCACACAGGTCAGATTTGTTTTTCCCTACTTATTGATAGGGATCCAGGTCACTTGCCCCTGATCAATAAGTGACTGTTAGAAGGCAGATGTGGGTGTTTTTAGGAAAGGAATAGCAGTAGTAGCTCAGGGATGTGTGTGTAAGATCCTATTTGTCTTTAATTCCCAGCGCAATCCAGGTCAGCAAAGAGGAATGAGCCTCTCCTGTAAAACCTGATCTAATTAAAGGTATCCAGGCTCTAAAGAGAGCACTGAACAGCTTCTAGATGCAGACTCAGGGGACTGAGGATGCTAAGCACACTCATGCCACATATAGAGGAGACTAAATAAAGCTTGGTCAACAGCGTCCGGCTGCACATTAAACAAACAATAATGTGGCTATGGGCCAAGAGGTAAACGAAAGCAATGAAATACTAATCAGAGACTTTCACAAATAATCGCTATCCTTCACTTAAATGGATTCGTTTGTTACCAATTCTTTATTAGAATTGACTTGTGAAATATTGCAAATTTGATAAATGACAAAGTTTATGGTTAATGCTATCTCTGACCTTAAAACACCTATAAACACATTCACTTCACACACACACACACACATTTAGTAAGCACACCATACATGCACATAGCTTTAAAACATTTAAAAAGGCATTCACTGTAGGGACAAACCGGCACATGATTGAAATAAGCTACTAATTTTAATAAATTAGCGTTAAGTAAGTTAATATGATTATTTCACATATACAACAATGCCGGTTTGCCCCGTTATTAGGGTCAAATAAAGTAATTAAAGGGGTATACACACGGTGAGAGGCAGATTGGGAAGTCCACGTACCCCGATGATAGCATTCAGTTCTGTCATTGTCACTTGTTTTGCACGTTCAACAGCTTGTGCTACTTGCTGTTGGTGCTGGAACAGGGAGAGAAAATGTGGTTAGATTTTAAAGTCAATTCAAAGTTTAAAACTACTCTTTAATGGTAATAATAAATAGTACAATTTAGGACAATAATACTGCATCTACAGCTAAAATTAAGCTTTGAAAATTCACATAAAGCTCACCTCTTGTGACAGAAAAGGCATAATCTGGGCTAGAATCGCATTGAGCCTTTTGGCAATCTCGGTCTAGAAGAGAAAAAGAAAGAGGGAAAAGTTAAAAAAGGGTTAATTTACTTCTGTTAAAGTGCACCACTAAGCCTTTTTTAGCGTTTCCCAACGATTAAGCCAATTACCACGGCAATCAGAACCGCTTGACTCGGCACACTCCAAACTGCGTGATATTGACATGTGAAATATTTAAAACATTATGAGAGCCCAGGGGAGAGAGAGAGAGCACAGCTGCGATGAGTGTATACTCCAAACCACACGAAGAACGAGCCAGATACACTGGAGCTGTGTTAAGAGCAGCGCTGCACTTCAGCTGCCATCAGCCCGCAGGTACAGTCTACTAGCACACAAGACTTTCTTTTGCACTCTCAGCTTCACATTCACACCTCAACCATTATCGCCACTGATATGTAATTGCAGTAAAAAGAAAAAGCTGCAGAAGTTGATGTCTTCACAACAAAATGACTGCCAACTCCTGTTGTTTAGCAGATGTTAAATAATGCAGACAGTCCCGGAGGACATGTTGGAAGCAGACGAATGTGATAAAAGACTTTAGGGCTGACCACAAAAAAGCTGTTTAATAAATCCCAAATTTATGAATTTCCACCATCCAAAAATTGTACACACATGGTCTAAACAGCAGTCAGTGCCAAAGGATTTTCAGCATCTTTGAGCTTCAGTGCTTTTATAATAATTAAAAACAAGGGTAGGGGGAAAAAACCACATTTAATCACATGAAATTCAATTAAAGTTAAACAATGCACAAATGATTTAAAAATTGGGCCCAAATGTTGGTAGGAATAATGACACCTTAACATTTGCTTTCCGATGAGCCTTTACAACGGAACAGAAAATGTCCACATCACAATAACGTGTCACTTCTGACTAATGAACAAAGGTGGATTACGTCCAGACTTGTCAGGAGCCGAGGCCTATTTTGCCTTCTCCAGACCCCACCTTTTTCATTTTCTCAGCAACCCACCCCCAAGTCCCCCCTTCATCTAGCCCACCGCAGGGACCCGGCCTTCATTCTCTCTCCACCCGCCTGACCGTTGCCATGGCAACTGTAGCCGAGCAGGCCCCATCTCCTATCGCGCGCCGATCATTATGCAAATGGTACCTCAGCTTGACCGTAACAGCCTGTAAAATCATATTACGTGCACACAGGCAGGTCATTAAATTGAATTTTCAGCCTGTCGATCGGATGAGTACCGCACACGAATGGTGGATAAAAAGGCGAGCAATAGCAGAGGATGATGTGGGGTCCTTGTGAGAACACATGACAGTAAAAGGAGGGGTGGGGGCAAAGCCAGGGCTGTCCACCCAAAGGCTACACGCAGCTACAGTAGGATGTACTCCATCCCTCTTCCTTTCCATCATCAGACGCCAGCAGGAACACAGCACGGCCGACATCACAGCCTCTTCCAGTGATGAAAGGAGCTCACATCACAGGTCTGGCACTGGCTTTGACTGAGACCAAAGGAGAGGGGGGAGGAAAGCCTCTGAAAAATAACTCGGCTACAGATACATCATCTATAGAATTTATGAGGCTCAGTTCAACCCAGGGCCAGAACGGAGCACAAACACATCACAGGGATTTCGGCTCTATTTTTCATTTCAATGGCAAACACGCAGCGCTGCACCGACCAGGAAATTATTTATAACATATTGCCGAAAATGCCAAGCGGTTGCAGAAGCCAGACACAATATTTTTTTACAAGATACTCCATAACACCCGAGAAAGTTTCGCTCCTTCTCATCAAAGGAATACAGACGCGTGTCGGGTCAAGCTATAGTTGAGTAATGCCTGGTAGACCAGAAAATACTATAGCAAACAGTATAACGATAGCAACAAATAAAACTAAAATATGAGTTTGTGATTTATTTTAACGTCCGATTCTTGCTTTTACCTCAAACTCCTAAGTTGCTGCTTAATCGTTAGTAAGGAAGTTGTTAAGTTTAGGTATTGGGTAGGATTAGGATGTAGAATATGGTAACGCAGAACATGTGCTTTACTAATAAACAACTAATTAGCGGTGATAATTGTTTCCTAAGTGATATTAAAGACGAATAAAATGTAAAAATATGAATACAGAAAAAAAAAAAGTCTATCTATACTGCTATATCCCCAATGAAAGCTATAGCAAAACTGACTGGGTGTTGCGTTTCACCAAAGCAACAGGATCAAAGCAGGGTACCAGTTTAGCTTTCAGACGACCAACTACACTCCAGAAAAAAACTACTAGAAGAATGCATCAACAAAAATGCTGGTTGAAAAGCCAGCTCAGTGTATAATCCTTATTTGCTGAGATAAACCGCGTCAATAGCAGCCTAACATTTGACAGGATTTGCTGAGAGGCCTGGAGAGCATCGAACACATTCCTTAAGGGCTTAACGCGACGTTGACAGCTGGCCGAGTGAGGTCAAGGGTTGCCTTATCTGACACTCACTCCAAAGCTTCATGCTTTATCTTGCAAAAACAATCCTGCTGTCGGGGGAAAACATGTCTGAGGGTGGTGACGTACACAAAACGCCAGGATACGCTGTACGTAATGTATGAATCTATGATGCTGTGCATTGAGCTGGACAAGCAGAGCTTTTAGCTACAACTGCGGATAAAAATAGGATGTCACTTTAAGCAGATGAAAGCCTGCCTCTTAAGTGGCGAGCTTCACGCTCTGGTACACAATTACAGGTACTCGGACCTGTCTAGCACCATTTCAAGAGCACTCCAGGGCCAGGCTGTCAATGGCATGCTGAAAGCTATTTGTCTGTTGCCATCAGCGCCAGTGGAATGGAGTGAGACGCTGATGAGCATTGAATATAGAGGAAAACAACTGGCCCTTCCAGGCATGTGTCTCTATCACAAACAATACTTGACCTAGCCGGGTTGATGGGCCCCTGTATTCTGCCGGGGTGAGAGGGTGGTAATGCTCTCTGACAGCCTTGCGCTTGGTAGTAAAGGTATAACAAGGTCTATATATATGTGCGTGCCGGAGGTGAACGCACAAGCTTAACAGGGTTGTTAACTTGCAGAGCTGTTGAGAACTGGCATTAAAATTTACCTGAATTGATCGGCGTTAGCAGAGCTGCACGGGTGGCTAGCCTGTGTTTTCTATTGTTTTGTTTTTGTTTTTTTTCATCTCTCAAATACTCTCAGCCTCTCCAAATAGCCCTGTTACAACAGCCCTGCTCTATTATGCATATGTTTGGAGTGTCATTGTACAGGTTCACCTGGTTTCATGACCTAACCACCATAAACAGCGTGACGGAGCGGGGCTGTGTTTCCCAATCCTCCCTCCTCTTTAACAGAGGCTTTGTGTACTCACCTCACTGAGCCAGTCAGTTTGCTTTGGCTCACATAGAGAAGGACAATCCAGCAGTTAGCAAACACTTCCTAGGGCACCCCTTATAAATCATTTATCAGCGTCCCCGTGTCAAGCCGGGCCTGACTGGCTCAATCTGGGTCTGACAGCGTGGAGAGGGGAGGAGATTCCCTCTGAGTCTCACAACAGGTGAGAAAAACTCACAAAATAAGCCACGCTGTGAGTGCGCCTTAGTCATCACAGCGGCTCATTGACGTGGAGCAGCTGCCGTTACAGCTGCATTTCCTCCCTCGCTATGGCTGTCTGCAGGTATCAGACGCAAGCGTGCATCCCGAAATCCGCATTACGCTGCGACTGTTTAAAATACAAAAGCGCCTAGAGACGACCGAATGGAAGACGAAACGGATTGCCTGACGGTCGGAATTAAACTCTCAGCCCTGAGAATAATGGGGTGCGGATCCAGCAATCTTCGCTAACTCGGTTGGTTAACCACTCCCCGTCTGGCATCAGCTACTGGGTTCAGTTTATCCCGGATCAACAGGCCTGGATAAAAGGGTGGGATATGCGTGTTTGCTTACGAACACTATTACCTCCCTCCTCTTTAGCAGGTTAGAGGCTACGTCGGATGAATTATTCAACAGTGCATCCATGGGCTCTGTGGCGGTTCCTGATAAAAGTCAAGGCGCTAAAATGGATCAGTCGATTAACCTGTTTACACAAGGCCAGCCCTCCCACCCTCTACCCTTTTACTCCTTTTCCCTCACTCCTACGTCCCTCAGCTGCCAGTTGGGAGATAAGTGGTTAACAGGAGGCATCGCAGGGGCAAGGGGCCTGACAGACAGGGGAGTGCAAAGAACTCAAACTGTGGACACTGATGGATCGCCATCCACCAGCTCCTCCCTGATGCCATTAACCTTCATAAGGTGGAGAAGGGGAGCGGGCTGACGGAGCTGGGCTGTGTCTGAGGTGGCCTAACTACATCTGGTGCACAGCGCAATCTCATTATTATCTGGGGGACAGGAATTGTGTGATGTGTCACAATATTGTCAGAATATATCAGATTAGTCTTTGTAAATACGGTGGAAGAGAACCCTAAATTTTAAGGACAATTTCAAAAATGTAAGGTAGACTAAAAAATGTTATGGTGAAGAAAAAAAATAAAATAAAAAAATCAATAACGCAGACTTTTGTCTTTAAAAAAAAATGACAATATATTATTTGACTAATATTATCTAAAGCTTTACATGTGTAATACATTTATACATTTACATGCATAATTTAATCTGCACATATGTGGAACGATATGTTCAAATGATCTTTTAATTAAGTTTAATAAAAGTTAATAATCTGCAAATAATATGTAATCTTTAGATGTAGTAAAACACCCAGATGTAGAAAAAAACATTGTCATGTTGTGTTTGATAATACTTCTTCGTATTACAATGGTTGAAGTGCACATCATATTTTGTTAGAATGTGCTAAAGCGAAACAGCAGAACTATTTTTGTAAACAGCAAACCAGAATTAGTGAAAAAAAAAAAAAAAAGTACTAGATTTTACTCAGCAAATATGATGCGAAGTAGTATATTAGTTGACCGTAATATAAAAAATAATCAGTCAGTTCTTATGCTAAATGATATTAACAGTGATGTCATTTTGGAGTAGCATGAAAACAACAACAAAAACTTATTTCTAGGGGGAAAAACTGAAAAATGGCAGACGCAGAAAAAAGGTCACAACACAATTTGCCCAGCGCTTCTAAGAAGGTCGTAATAGGTCACAGTTTCATGTGGCAATGTTTCTGGCTTTAGGCACTTACTGGAAAAGACGTGGAATATCTGATTAAATCAAAGAGATAAACGACCAATTAATCGATTATCAAAAATGCATGTTAGTTGCAGCCCTAGAGAAAATGGAGGGTAAAAATTGATTGGAAGGGATGAATTTATACTGGTCTATTTTCCCCTTAGCGTTAATTTATAAAGGTTGTCTTAAATGTGCTGACATAATAGGGACTCCTTAGACTCTGCTCCCTTTAGTCATTAAATCACACAGCCCCTCCTGCCAAAGTCCTGACTTTAATCTTATCAAAGCTGTCTGACCACACTCTACTCAGCACAAGCACGAAAAGAGACTTGACTGTGTTTGTGTATGTGTGTGCGTGCGCACTTGTAATGTCCTGACTTCTAGGCTGATTCTAACTGCTGCTCAAAAGAACACAGTCCACAGCCTCTCTCATCATTTCTACAGAGTGCACTTCACTTGTCTCCTAACACACCAGTGCGACTGCATTGACTGACATCTACGCACACAGTGCAAGGATCCTCTGTGACTCAGAGATTGTGTGAACAGGGATCAAAGGGCTACATACCTGTTTGTGCATTTCAATGTTCAGCCCATAGGACATCTCATAGTACTGAAAGAAAAAGAAATGAAAAATACTCAGTTTTTTTATTCAATCTGAGCCACATCAAACATTTTCACCTCACATCACAGAGAAGGGAAAAGAAAGTCAGATTCTAGCGAAACATGAGGGGAAAAAGAGGAGAACAGGCTTTTGATGCGTACTTCAAAATCATGTCCCATAACAGTGTCTCATATCTGCACAGCTTCTCCTTTTTATGATACCGATGAAAGCACACAATAGAAATCCCAGTTGGATTTTAGGTTAGAGATCCCACACATTTTGACCAATAAAACTGTAGAAATCTTAGTCGTTTACAATAATAATTATGATTAAATTACAGAGCAATTACAGTTCATTTGATCAGATTCCGCGATTTTTTTTCTTTCTCCAGTACTAAAAGGCACCGTCTCAAACATTTTCATGCTCAAGACATTTTTTTCCCCTAAATAAACTAACACACTTTTTAACAATTGTAATAATCATAAATACAGAAAAACCCCCAGATCTCAGCGCAGTCCTGCAAGTCTAGAGCTTCTGACACTATCAACTCAAACAGTCAGCGTGGGGATTGTACACTGTGTTTACCTAACCTCTCCTCCTCCTCTCTGACTGACATGCTTTTTCCTGTGAATGGAATGTTTAACTAGCGTCCCTGGGTATTGGTTAAAGTCATTGCTAGCGTGTTTACACAAGATAAGAGAATACACTTCCACAGTTTAACCTTGTTTAGTTACACCGCGGAAAGCTTTGTTTTTCCTCTCCCTATCATAAATCCTAACATGAGGCTGTTTTGATCTCTTGAACGTCTACGATTGAATTTAGGGCTTTGGTGTTGTGTAAATGATTAAGCCCGCGATTAAGATTAACGCCGAATTTATGTAGCCGTTTGTTTGTGCGCAAAATCTGGTCATCAAAGACAGAACGCTGCAGAGACTTTGGATTTGCGCTGCGATCGAGTATTTTCCCACAGACGCCTCTGGCACTCCTCCATCACCCCTCACCCAATTTACGGCCATGCATTTGTCTGAGAGCAGCGTCTCCTTGGAGAATAATCAGATCCACACACAGAGGGAGGTAGAGAGAAGGGGGAGAGAGAAGAGGGGACAATGCTGTGGTCATTGACCCCTACGGCTTAGGGTTGGTGTATGAAAGGGCCCGAGGCTAAGAGCAGTCAGTCAGGGCCCTTTAATAAAGCAGGAGGCTGAACTAAAAGCACCAGAGGGGGTTTCACAAACACATTCTAAAACACACACATACAGAGAGACACGCAACAAGGCATCTACCTCCATCCCAGCTACTAGCTAATGGCAGCTTACATATTGGCTAATCTTACCATGACATAATGGCGCTGCATCTCTGTCTTCTCATTGGCCAGTTTGTCGTACTCCACTTTAAGACTGGGAGGAAAACAAAACCCATCAGTTACTGAACAGACATGTGTTTTCGCTGCTTACACACACACACACACAAAATAATAATCCACAAGGCAAACATGAAGCTAAACAAACAGTGTCACGTTTTACAGGGGGTTGTTATGAACAGTAAAATCTATTTTAACACCTTACATTAGAGGAGCACCAAAATTATTTTTATCATCCAGAATTTTCATTATTTCATATCATCAAATACAATCACCGTTTTCATACACGAGTCAATACAATAATTTACGGCAATTTTGTCAAATTATTAAACATTCAGATTTTGTAATGCAAAAGGAAATTCGGGCATTAAAAAAATTAAAAAAACTTTACAAAAGGAAAAACACCCGAATTGAATAAAAACTTAAATTTAAAGTCCTTGTTGTAACAGGAAAACAAAAACATTAGTTTTTGTTAAAATCCACTAATCGCGCACTATCAATTTAAAATTAACATTAGGTGGTTGTTAAAATGATACAAAAACAATCAGAAAAAACACCTACAATTAAATATCTATAACATCACCAATACGGTGCAGATACATCATGCATCTCTCTCTACCTCATGTGGCCAAACTATTTTTTTTTAACCACACACACATTTTTTAAACATGAATTAGATTTAGTTCTCCTCCCTTCGCCTGTGAAACACAATTAGGCGAAGCGGTAATTGTACAAGCTGCTTTACGGGCATATAACTCTAAATTATTACCTGTGATACTGGGCTTGCAGGAACTGAAATTCGTCTTTGATCCTGTCACAGGACTCCGCCACTGTGAATTTGAAGCCTGGCTGACCAGGCTGGTGGGGCGCCTGAAAGACAGCCATCACATCAATCAAACTCAATTACATCCTCAGAGAACCAAATTTGTTTTCCACCGACTGCGGAGCGAGGCTCTAATGCATTCTGGGCCCTGAGAGAGCAGCTCTAATATTTCAGCCTGAATGAGGGCTGGGGTGACATCCACGCTACAGTGACATCTGGGAGATAGCTGGAGCACCAGTAGCATTCTGACAAAAGAGGCGGAGGGAATCTTTACAGTTCTGGTCCGCCGTTTTAGTGCCTCACATAAACACCGGCGGGAGAAATGGGGTCGCCTCGCTTGGATGGGTCTGAGCGTGCCAAACTGTGCCTGTAAAAAATGCCGTTGTTTTCGGCCTCGCTTTCTCTAAAACCAGGTGCTCGTGAAAAACACAAAAACGTGCTACAGAACAAAGGCTGTTTCTTTACCATTCAATGTCAACTACTTCACTGACAAGAGGCGTTAGGGTTTTTTTACCCCACTTGATTGTGCTTCCAACCGCCCTGCTCTTTCACTTCAAAGCATTATCACAGGCACCAGGGCTTAGCAAATCAAATGAAGGTGCACATCATGCACATCAGGATGTCGTTCGTCATGGACGGGCGGCTCTGCCCTTGCTCTCTAGCTAAACTGATGCAGATGTAGCAATTATGTCTCATATCAGTTCAAGATGCACTTACCGGATGCCGGCCCTGTGGATACATCTTGAAATGTATCCTTTATTTATTGGAGGTCTATTTGGTGTGTATGGGGGGGGGTCCACTCGCAAGTCACAGTACTGTAAAAATCAGCCGGACACGAAGCCCACTGGACGCTGGGGGCAAAAATCCTCTCAGATCCCTGCCGCTGGAACCCAAACAATGAAAAATAAACAAACAGAGACGAGGAGAAGACCGTTACATTCAAACTGACGGTTAAACTCGCGCTTGAGATGAACTCTATAAAGGCTTTAATAACGCATTTTCACCTGCACTTTTAAAAACAACTCGGTTCATTGTGTCAGAGGGGAAAAAACTACACGCGGAGCGCTCAAGCGAAACGACAGCTTCTCTACTACAAAAGAAAAACATGAAAATTAGGAGGGAATTCGGCGTTTGACAAGTGATACTTTGACAGGAGCTCATCTAGCACTTCACGTTACTCGGAAGAAACCGAATAAGAAGACCGTAAAGGAGTCGACAAAGTGATAAGTGAGGAGCTCAGTCAGTGCGCGAGTGTGAGAAGCGTTTCAAGTCTTGCTTGGTTGGATAACAAGCTATTGTCGTTAGCTAACCTGCTAGCCCACTGTACCTGTCTTTGTGCGACCGAACCGCCGAATCCAGTAACTTCTGAAATGTTAATCACCGCTTCAGTATCTGAGGGAAAGATACGGTTCCTGGTTTGCGCGAACGGTGGCGAACATCTCTCGTGCGCTCGCTCGTTCGCTCTACCACAAGAAGCGACTCGGTGAGAATCGGCTTCTCCGATGCAAAGAAATTAAAAGACGCCAAACTCCACGGCGCGAAAAAATGTTCGTGTAATCCCCAGAAAACACTGGCAAAATGTACTTCCGATTTTGGAGAGGTTTGGAACGTTTAAAAGTGTAACGTTGTACTTCTTCGCCTCTCGAGCATTTCCCCTTCGTCCAGCAATGCAACCCTGTGCCACACACAGACAGTCTACTGACACGAGGGCTGAGCCACTGCGAGAGCACCTCCTGCTAGCCAATCAGATGTGAGAACGGACAGTTTTGGCCTCCCGGCCAATCGCAGGCCCGTGTCCCCACGTGGGGACAGCATCCTGGTGCATGACATCATACTCGCCATTTTAGATCAGAACAGGTAGCTCGTAATGCAGCCGTTGAACATTTCTAGGTATTTTTGAACAAAGTGGTCCGATGTCACAGTAAATGTCTTTGTTTGGAGATGTAATGCAATCATGGTATAGACACAGACGTCGCTCTGAGCAGGAAAACAACGACACATTGTATAAAAACGAAGATTATGTGTTACTTATGTCGGTTAAAACGCTAAATGCCCACATAAAAACTTTAAGGCAGCACGCTAACTTTAAGAAGACAACAATCTCTAAAATGATGACGATGCGAGTACACACATATTAAAGCTAAACCTTTTTTTTTGAATGTTGTTATTTTTGTATTGTATTTTAAATAACAATTTAAAGTTGATATATATTTATAATTTTCCTAGATTCATTTTGGAATGAATCTTTTATAATTTTATTTTGACCTATTTATATAATGCGTTTTAATCGTTTTATATATATGTATGTTATTTTCTATGTATTTTTTTCCTTTTTTTTAATTTAAGCTTATTGTCCCGTTTATAACATCATTTTTTCACCCCGTCGTGTACATCTATACGAATATGACCTATCATCAAGATGGACAGATAGCTAGCGTTGGGAATACGATGATTGTTCAGGTTTGATCTCAGTGAACAACGGCCATGTCTGAACTCAGAAGAAGCGCCCAATCCTGTGCAGTTTCTTCTGTTGCACCCACGTGGGATCCCTTTGCGGCTTTACAGCTTCTCAGCCAATCACCGAGCAGCATTCATATTCTCTCGACTGCAATTGGACAGGAAAGGTTAAGGCTGTCATTCAAGAAGGTTTGTTGTCAATCAATACCACGCGGGGTCAAGCGCTGACAAATGCCTGTGCTTCTCGCTCTTCTGCCCGTGAATAGTGCCTGGAATGGCTGCTTAATTAGCTTCGAATGGCTTTTCTTTCCAGTTCAAACAATCTGTTACTACCACGTGGTAATGAGAGCCTTACATAAAACAAAGGAGCAAAGGAGCATGCAAACACTTAATAACATAAAAAAAAATCCCTTCACTCATAATCACATGTTACCCACATACCAATAAAGTCATATTATTGTCATCTACATTTCCATAAACTAAGAGGTCTTAATAACAATTAAATCTTCATTTGCATATGATATTTTTAATCACAAACATTAATTTTAAAGCATTTTTTCCAGAAAATATACCATAATAATATTTAACACAAAGTTTTATTTATTTATTTTTTGAACAAAAAAAAAGGACTCAAGCGAGAAAAAGTAAAATGCTTTCTGAACAGGATTGTCAAACACTAGGTAATTACTAGTTTATCATTAGAGCATTTATTGTATGTATGTTACTACATATTGCATGGTAATACTCTAAATATGTTAAAAAAATTATAATAATAATAATAATTTGTTTTTTTAATTCCTATTTTTTTATGTTTACTTGTTCCTGGATTTACATATTGTATACTTTTATTAATATGCATACCAAAATACCACAATCTACAACATATAAACACCAAGGTGGTCTTTTTAGGATTTTTTCAAAGAATAAAAATTGCAATGCACCATGAATTTGCTTAATGTTTATTCCAGGTCTGGGACTACTTACAGCTCAGTGATGTGAAGTCTTTAGTATTTATGGACTGTGGTTTTGGTTTTGAATTGGGGGTGTCATGCATAGAGACACACGTCATGTTCTTTGGTTGGCCTGTGACTGATACTCTTGATTCTGTCCATCCTTTTAATAATAAAAAAAAAAACAATCAGGGGTGCTTATCAGCGCTGTTCTTTTCAGCTGAAAAAGAAGCAAAATGTATGTGTGTGTGGGTGTCAGAACTGGCAGACTAATCTCTCCCAGGCAACCCCCCATCCCGCTCAATAGAAAGTGCTTGGATTTAGAGCAACAAAAGACTAGGCCTAACCCTGGGGAGAAGGCCAGGGCCCCTCCACCCACGCAGACCTCCTCACTGTTTATTTACACGGAAACCCCAGCCACTGTGAAACTCCCACCCCCCAGAATTTACACATGCCACTATTTGCAGAGGTGCTTTTAATTCTTCACAGAACAAGGATCGCCCGCCCTGCTTTCAACCTGAATTGCTGCCCGGTTCCCACACGTACACACACAACCTAAACACATGACTGAAAACAAGCTGGCCGTGCTCGGTCGTTTGAGTAACAATGTGTGCACAGATTCCAGTTATTCAGGTCCTCCTGTGTGTTTTGATGTTTCTCCCTCTTGCCATTATAGATGGCTTTTTCCTGTTCTGGCTCAGCCGTTGTTAAACATACAGTATAATGCCAGTTCATAAGGAGGCTATACATCTTGTGAGTCCCATTAATGTGTGTACGCTAAAAACGAGGCACAGATAAATTGTTGAAACTGCACCAGCATCCATCACCATCCGATTGGTGCCTTATGCAGATTGCTCAGTATGTGGTCATTAATGTGATGCACATAAAAAGCAAGGGTGAAATGTAAACTCTCAGCCCATAAATGAGTAATGCACCACACTCTCCACCATATTCAATTGGAGGGTTCCCGCTCATGAAGCATAAAATGGGGGGCTTATTTCCGTGATGAGTGAGTATTGTGCCGTAGCGCTGTCTCCAGGGCACTGACATGCTTGTGCTTTGGTACCTAAAAAGCCAGGAGAACAGAGAGTGCAATCACACGCACGCACATACAAGCATTCCAAGCCCACAATAGGCCCAGTGTGTGGCGAAGGGAATTGAATGGCCCACAGTGTATCAGGGTGACTCGTCAGGCTGTAATCAATGCAAACAGGATGAAAGGCCTCATCAAAAGGGACAAATGCAGACATGAACAGTGTCGCCAAACAAAAAGGGATGGAGCCGTTGGCAGAGGCTCCGGTCCAGGCTGAATGCAGCCAGCAGCGGGGAAACAGAGCCAATTACTACTCTGAAATTCTAATTCTCTGACATCAACAGCCACTCATTGATATCTTAAAGCTTCAAGTACAGGCATTAGCACTTTGCGCTGCAAGCAAACGGAAATGCATTGTCTCTGCGTTGCACTGTACTCAAATGAGAATGACACAACCTTACAGTACAGTCGCATTAGCTTTTCAGTTTTGTGTAGCAAAAAGTCATTTATACACTATCAGTGGTGTAGAGATATGAAACACCGCTCACGCGAGTCACTTTCGAACTACGCGGGATTTTACCTCTCGATCACGGAGATTCATACTGAAACGTCTGGATTTTAGACTTAAAAATAAGCATAGAAAGATTTTAAATGATTTTATACTTATAATAATGTCTTTTTAAAGAGTCGTCATCTTATTTTGTGTCATAATCTGTTTGTCACTGACTAATGAATGCAATCCGTCTCATTCCTCAGCGTTTTGGTATCACTTCAAGCCTATATCTCGTTACACACTAGTGTCTGAAAGGTACAGCTGCCTCTGCAATTTTCTGGAACCGCCAAGGGTAAAACGCTAGCAGAATGAACAGTAAAGATCCCCCCAAAACCTCTCAACCACAATGACCTTCTCACTGTGTTGTCGTAAAAATCAATAGCCCTGTCTACACTGGCTTTAGAAGAGGCCTAACGGCCAAAGAAAAGCCTCACGCACACACTCCCTCCCTCCCTCCGGCCTGCTAATATTTCACTACCAGTCAGATGGTCATTTTTTCCTCATTTGGAGGATCTGTTGAGAGTATATTCATATCCTCAGAGCAAGGGTTAATGCTATTCAGCCTGTGACAATAAAATGCTACAATGAGTCCCGTTTTGAGAACACAGCCGCATTAATGACTATTGTGCACAGCGACTGACTCATCTGTCAAGAGGCTTGTATGCTCCCATTTACAAAGCCTCTCCTCCTCCATAATGGTAACGGCCATCATTTATTCCGCTCAGGCTGGCAGACTGTGTGATATCAAACCCTTGAAGTCTGACCTCCTGTCAGGCATTCTTAGCTACAAAAAGCTACTGAAAGCCTCTCTTGTGCCATTGTTGATTAGCAATCCATTAATACACAGCATCACGTAGCTTTAGGTTAACCGCAAACCAGCGAGATGATGACACTTGAGAATGCATTTTTTTTCTCCTACGGAGGGATTTCGCTGTTGTGGTAAACAGAGCGGACCCCCTCCGCTCTCTTGTTAGCGTCAAACCCGTGGCTGAAACGGCAAAAGGGCCCTCTGTTATCAGCGCTCTAGTCACATCTCACTCCAGGCCGGAGCAATGCCGTTAGATAATTGCTAGCGACACTTACTTCGGCATTTACATCAATTTCACAATGAGCCGCTAAAGTTCCCAGAGCCTTTCCTTTGAACTCCCAGAGCACGAACTGCTCCGTGTCTCTGCTGGATTCGTTTGCTCTCATTAAAGCGGAGAGGGATTAGTCACTGGGAGGGAGATTTTAATGGGGTATTGTGTCATTATTATTCCACACTGATCAACAAGGCCCTCTCGCTCGCCACTGTCCCCCCCAAAACCACCCCTTTGCAGATTCTCGCTATTTTTCTACAGGCTCGTAAAGCCTTGCTCAAATTGTCCCCAAAGGATGAAGAGCACAATGGGCCATAATCAAGGTGTAAACCCACCACACCTCGCAAGATGATGCCATCAGCATCTTAAAGATAGCAGAAGCTGTTTTTCACACGCATCCCCCACTCGGTTGGAAACATCATTGTCAGTTTATGCCCATGCGAGGGTGGGGGATAAACCCCCCTAAAAGATTAATCCGATTCTAATTAGATTCTGCCTCTCCTGTATTTTCACACAAATCAACACTATCTGTTGTACATCTGCGAAGGTCTCGTTTCTTGCGGTAGTAGTTAGATAAAATCAATGGAGTGTGATTGATGTAAGCTTCGTGCCTGACAGTTCTGTGATGAATCTAAGCAAAACTAATTGTCTGACAGATTTCCAGCGTGTGCGCGCACGTCTGCGAGCGCCGAGCTGCTGGAAAGAGAGACAGCGGAGCATATTACAGGAACGTTGATGTGCATTATTTTGTAGATCACTTCAAGACTGCATGGAGATCTGTTGCCATGGGAACTGAAAGCCCAGTGGATTGTGGGTCAATCACGGGGAGACTTGTCTGAGCAGATAGAAGGGGGGAGTCGTCTGTCTGCAGCTGAGAACACCACCCTCGAGGCGCGCTGCAGGTGGTTGACTGGGTCATCATGTCATCAATGTGCCAGAAACCATAGCAGGGAGCTTCAATATGTAAGCATGGAACAGCAGGGCTGTTATATTCTCGTGCCAGCCTGGTGGACTCTAGACTTTAGGGGGCGGCATGAAGGCTCCAGACCCCATGTCCGTCAAATGCTTTCTAATGCTGAACGAAGATGCAGGCGCAGCTTGTTTGCTTCCCCCATGCAACAAACAGCTTTAGCGCGCTGTCTGCTCTCATAACCGCTCTGTCGCTGCATGCTTTTCCATGCCAGGAGACTCACCGCAGGTTTCGAGCGCTGTCTACATGCCAAGTTGTTATCTCCTACGTGCTTGTTACTCACTTCCAGAATGTCATATGCACTGAACGCCGCCGTGCTTGCGCGCTCTTACTGAGACGCTACCGTTCAATCAAAATCGATTATTATTTCATATGTGCATAAAGACTTAATAAAAAAACTAATTATATTCATTTTCAAAGCTGGAATTAGGAATGCTTCAGTCAAAACATAATCTCTTTGTAAAGGTGCAGTACATAGTTGCCATGGGAACAAGTATGAAAAGTGCAATCCACGGAAAAAAAAAAAACACAACAACTTACACTGGTATGATGATTCATATTTTACAAAATGTAGTCGCTATTTCTAGATTAGCAGTCTGGCAGTTCATTCTTCTAATTGCCTTGTAATGAAATGAAAGCTGTCCAGTCAACCTGGCCCTGGATGCAACAAGTTACCAATTGCAGGGCAGATATCTCACATCAAAACCGATTATGCAAAGTAACGCATTAAAGTAATATTTAGGAATTTGGTCACTGGTTCAAAAAAAAAAAAGGCTTCCAGCACAAGTAAATGCTTTGAGAAGGATTAGAAGGCAGATTAAGTTATCACTTGTCTGGCCAACAGTGGTGTTGTGTGATTATAGAGATGTATTACAAGCACAGAATGCAGATATGACAAAATAAAAATGTCACCCCATGCTCCAGAGACCAGAGGACCTCTATGTAGAGGATCTGCCAAACCACACTTGTGGGAAAAACAGAAGACGGCTTAGACAGATCTCGCAGTGGGAACTATGGAATTTAACGATTTTGGTTTCTTATCTATTCTGTTGGTGGTTCTTTAGAATTTAAGAAAGATATCAATTAGTATCAGAAATGCAATTCTGTTGTAAAATGCTGAGATCACTTCATAATTAATGCAAACAACAAAGACAAAATGCAAAAGATATTTAAATTATTTCTATATTTTTATGAAATAAACTAACACTACTTTCAATACCTACACTGACTTTGGGGTCTTAAGAGACGTACAAAACCGCAGTTCAGTGAATGAGTCAGATTAATTAAGACAGCGCTCCAAAAGCCTTTTGCAAGAGTCTTTTGCTTGGAAAATGAGTAATTAGAAATCTTCAGTGGATGTACTATATGTATTTGAATCACGAAAAAGGTTCGTGAGTGTCATCAGCTATTTCCAAAAAGAGCCATTAGTCTCGTTAGAGTCATTTGTTAAAGAACCATGCTGGTTGTGCTGTATGTTTATGATTCATTTGCGAAACAGACTCACTGGTTACTCTGTATGTTTCTCGCCGAAAAATGAATAAAGAAAACAGTATTTTAGTGAAGCACTGGAGGAAGAATCAACGTGCCAAAACTGTTACTGAGGCCGGACATCAAAAATAATTTGGTTCTGGTTTCCAACCCTAGATTTCACAAATATTGTTTTTAATAAAGACGTTGTGTTACAGTGTCAACGTATAGTCAAAACTAAAAGGGGCAGTAACTTTTTGCATTTCATAACCGCACAAATCAAATTTTCACTCTTTCTGTGTAAAAACTGAATTCTTTGCATTTGTTCCTGTCCCACACCTGATCTCCATCAGGGGTGGCCGTGTACTTGGTTTGATAGGAAGGAAAACGGTGACGTTCGGACAGGCTCAGGCAGCCAGTGCATGCTGCTTTCACAGAACAAAGGCTGGCGCTTACTTCACACGGCCCCTATTCATTTTCTTCTGAGATACTGTAATTTCATGACTTCCACACCATGGAGAGTCTCTTTTCTTATTTCCTGCCACAAAAGCAATAAAGCCCTGCTCCTCCAGGCAAAATTGCCTGTGCACAAGCACTCCTATAGCTGCTGACTGACACATGCTCCCTTAAAAAATTACTCCTCCATCTGCGGTGCCGTGCCGCCTCCGAGGGGGACTCCATTCCATTATTAAGTTGAAAACGAGAGAGAAAGATAGGGAGGGAATGTAATAGAGTGATACGGTGAGAGAGGAGGAGAAAAATGAGAAGGACGACTAGAGTCAAAGAATAATAGAGAAGCGAGAGAGCGAGAAAAGAGGCAAGGTAAGGGAGAGAGATGTCTTTTACGTGGAACAACAGATCGATGGATAGAGTGGGATTTCTGACAGAAGATGAGGCCCGGTGTTAAGAGCGAGCCTCTAGCTGGAACTCTGGCCTCTCTGCGAGAGATCACTCACCGGGACGAGAAGATCCGTGAAGCGGAGCACTTCTGATCTCGCCGGTGGGCCTGCAAAACAATCAGCTGAAAATGACACTGATCACTGATCTGAGACCTATACGTTCACTTGCCAGGCTGCCATTTAACAAACAAAAACAAAGAACGATTCCTCACAGCAGCGCTGATATCTCTGGAATGAGGTCATTACGTTTGCTAATTTAAGATTGGCGATATCATACGGCACTAGGAATCTTATAAGAGCGAACAGAAGCCATGCAAATTAATGTGGTGCTACAGTGTGAAACTAAGCCTCTTATTTTTCCTTCAAATGAGGATTTAAATTGACTTCCTTTTTGAAATCTAATTATTAGCCTGTGCCCTCCAAAAGTCTCCCTGAAAGCGCCTGCAGCATGCCGCTTATTAACATACACACAACCGACGGCAAGCTTAAAACAAATTGTATATTTAGCGTGTGGTAATGGGATTAAATTCAGCTGAATTCAGGAGTGTGTCTCGCGTTTAAACGGCCCCAATATCACAGCTTCATTACGGTAGCTCCTCCACTTCTCTCGGCTCTGTTTACACTCAATTTTACTCCTCCGCCTCCCCCGTTCACTCGCGCCTCTCAGCTATTCAACAGATTGTGCTCAAATACTGATCCAGAAATCTAAGACAATCATAAATAATAAAAGATTACACCAATCTCAGAGCACGCTGGTAGTTTGCCAGCAGCAATGAGCACACAGAGAAATAATTGTTAGCCATCTGTGCACCAGATTGGTAAGAGAAGAGGGTAAACAAAGAGCACAGTGTACCTGCTACAGTGTGCACGCCTAAGCCAGCCAACATTAAAGGCTTTGATGACGTGTGGCGGGCAGGAATCGGAGCCGTGGTCCAAGACATTTTCATGCAGCTCCAAACACGTGGGCCGACATTCCAGGCCTGTGATATTGCCACCACTTTTGCCTAATGACTGTGCCGCCGTGCGAACGCTGGTGCAATGTATCACTCTGCCAGTGAGATGGAGAAAGAGATTGGTTAGAGAGTAATTAGAATGGCAAATGATTGCATTTACATGTGACACATTTCATGTTCCAGAGGGGAAAATGATGTCATAAACGGTCCCTTTTGTAGCCACATTAATCATTGATCCCAGAGCCAAGACTGGTTTTACTGGAGCGATGCTATCACGCAAGGCCATATATATTCCTTTTCTTTGTTGACCTTTAATCAGTTTACCTACAAATCTGGACTGTGTGTGATTCCAAGATAATCAATACAAGCGTTATATGTTTCCAAATGTTATGCAAGCCAAATGTTTTCGTGTTTTTCCCAACCTTATACATTGTAATGTATTACAATACCATAACTTCATATATTTGTGATAATTTGTTTTTGTATTCTTTTTTGGACCCCACAAAAACTAGCAACAATTCTAGAAAATGTGTCATGAACAAATGCCCGGACAGTTGTTATTGTAAGAGTTAACACATATACCTTATGACTATGTTAATATTACATACTACGTACTCTATACTTTATACTATGTATAAATAATACACACATATGTATAATATATATATATATATATATATATATATATATATATATATATATATATATATATATATATATATGTGTGTGTGTATATGTTGTGTAATTTTTTTCTTCGCATGTCATATTTAAGTCGTTAGTATGTTGTTGTTACTGTCATTGTCACGCAGTTCTAAAACTAACTTCCTGGGTGAGAACACAAAGGAAATTGTGATGTTTAGCAGCTACCCACTCAGTGTGGGGTGTCTGTCAGACTGGTAAAGTGTAAAGGCATTGTGTGTGAGTGTGTACACAGATAAAGAGGAAGATGGGAGAAAGTAAAACACAGTTCTTGTGTGCTTCTTGTATCCGAGAGGTCTGCCCAAGCACCCCCCTCCCCACTCTCTTCTTCCCTCTCTGTATGGCTGAGATGTGAAAATACATTTTCAGGTCCAATGAACAGTCCAGAGCGAGGAGCGAGGGGGAGCAGGACCGGGCCTACTCATGCTGTTGCTGTATCTGGAGTGTGAAAGGCAGATTAATCCATATTATCTGACGTGCCACGGGGACTCGCTGGGTGCTCTCTGCTCACTTGCTTCTCAAACTGCTCTGTGACATTTCATAAGATAATTCTGCAACAACAACAGCCAGCATTTCTATATCAAGGTGAATCTCTCCTGTGGAGATTATACAGTCACGTGACCTCTATGGGGACAAATATTGACCTACCCCGAGAACTCCCTGAAATAGTCCTTGCACAAACACAAAACATCACTTTCTCAGCGCCCTGCATCTTAATCTAAGTGAGGGCTGACCTGGACTGTGACCTCTCTTCCCACAGGAATGCCACTGAGGAGAACGAGAGGAAAGCGAGAGAGAGGGAGGGAGATCGTGTGAGCGAGAGAGAAAGAGAAAAATGAGGCGAGTTGAGCGGGAGGATAGGCAGCATTAATGAGCTGTGTTTATGTTCAGCACTCTCCTGTTGATGGCGGTTAATGAAGCCGAGTACAGTTAGCGGAGGGATAGGGACACGCTATCAGTAATTAAAATCCCCCTCATTAGCAGAGCTTAGGAGGGGAGAGGAGACAAACAGAGGCAGGTGCACCAGCTGCACATCTCTCTCTATTTCAGAGGCCGCTGGGGGAATGGTGTGTGTAAGCGTACGGATGTTTGTGTGTGCTTGTCTAATGGAAGGGCTGTATTTGCTGTAATCTTCTCCATTCAATTTGTCCTGTGTTTTCATTTTCATTTTTGTCGACTCTAAAGTAACATCAAACATTTTCCAAGGTGCTGTGAGGAGGCCTATTTAAGCAGCCATTAAGCCACTCAAAAAAGTAAAACTAAAAGTTGAGAGGCTTTAAAAGGACATTCTTTACTTGTAGATTGGATTATATATAAATAAATTGCTTGCCTGCCTTCATTAAAACTGGATGGAACATGAACAAATATTATTTTTTATATGTTTATGCCATAAGAGTACGGTATGTTTTTAATTCAGTTAATTTTTTTATTCAGTAAGCATGCATTCAATTGTTCCAAAGTGACTGTTCCACAGAAGTATAAGACATCACAACTAAAGATTCAGCTGATAAAAATTCTGCCATCACAAGAATTAAATAAAATGTGAAATTTATTCAAATGAAAGCAGTCGAAATGAACATTGTAATAACATTACTACTTCAATGTATTTTTGAGACTTTAAGTATTTAAGAGTTGACTAACCTTTAGCTTTACGAGAACAACATGGACTTTGGACACTTGTGACACTTGTACCTTGTGAACTTTCATCTAAAAGAATATTCTAGCTTTTACTTTCCTTTTGGGTGTTTCAAGGTTTAATGATGGCTTAACTGTAAAGTGCAATTTGGCTTGGGCCAATATATAACTCTTCATTGTCAATGCTAAGATTAGGAGTAACGTCATCTGTATATAAAGGATTGTGGATACGAAGTTCAAAACCCACATAATTCTGCAGCTTTAAAGGAAGGTTTGAAGGCTTAGTTTATGCTGAATATGTAAAGGATAAGGATAAGTTCAGCAGGATAATGCAGCTCTTGAGTATGATGTCCCCAGTACTAAAGATATTGTATATTAGTATAATTTTTCAAATGATGGTAACACAGTCATTCCTCCATGGACTTTATCAGCATAACGACAGTCATTCCTTCAGGGACCATATCTGCATAACAAATGTACAACACACAGTTCCTAAACCAGAAGATAGTTGATTTGAATCTGTAGAAAGCCTAAAGGCTCTTCCAAAATGCTATTATATAGACTGAGATGGCAGCAAGCAGAGAAAGAGAAACATCAAGCAAAACCAGTTTTCTGAAGAAAATATGAGTTGTGTTTGCTTTGCAAAATTTATCTCTATTATTGTATAGTATTTAGGGTGGTTGCTAGAGTGTTGCTATGTGATTGTTTATCTAGCCTCAAAAAAAAAAACATCCAATCCTCAAGCAGATATAATCAATAAAAACAGTATATTACAAAATGTATATTGTATATTACATTTATTTGACAAAATATTTGTACATTACAAAAATTCTGCTCATGCCCAATGCCTAGTCAGCAAGTTTCGAATCCGACTGAGAATCACATTTCGAATTCTTTTGATCTTATTACGTAAGCCCAGCTCTTTCAATCAGATAGACTGTGGCATTAGCATGAAGGCTTTTCAGTTCGACTGGGCAATCAATGTAGTTATTAACAGATTTTTGGGCTGCATGTAAATGCAGCTAGAGATGTTTCCCTTAGCAAGAACCACTGATAAACACAGACATGAAGAAATAGGAAGTGAGAGAAAGTGAGAGACTGAGGATCAGGGAAAAACAGAGACAGATAGACAGCACTTTACAATGTGACGGAAGCCCAAAGTGGACTGAACTGTGTGCCATCTCAGCCACAGCCCATGCTGCATCCTGTAATCGGCCCCCACCGCTGAAACCACTGCCGCTGCTGCTGGCAGCTAGTACAGACGCGGCCGGGCCTCGGCTTGCCTGTTTGTTTACGCAGCATGCAGACCCGGCCATTAACAACGGGAGCCCTGTCAGGGAATAAAAAGAGACACTTTTCATGTCTGAGGGCTGTAATTGTGGCTCTTGTGTGATGTTTTTTCCCTGCTTCTGACCCCTAGCGCTGAGGTCGGGAAGCCGCTTAACATGGGGTTTAGCGTGGAGCCGACTACCCTGTATTTGGGAGTGCGGTAGTGCTGAGTGGTGCCTGGGCCCCTGCGGTCGCTTGTGTACAATGTCTATGGCTATGCGCTTGATTCGGCTGTAACACATAGACTACTATAATGATTCCACAGGAATCAGGATCACAGGATATGTTCAGATGTGCTGTTGCTACTTAAACTATGATGTCTTATTTTCATTCCTGCTCAGACTCCGTTTTGATATTTCATATGGTAGCAAGCTGTAAAAAGTAGCTCTTGCAAACCCAGAGGCAGACAGACATTCTCGTCTCTCATCTGCGCTCATTGCAAACACACAGAACACACTGCGCGGACAATTTTACATGTGGGAATGTGCAGTGCAGTAAACGTGCAACAGCTGCTAATATTTATATCAAACTCTTCTTTCCTTGTTTTTATACAAAATCCGCATTTATGGTCAGACAAAACAGCAGGCCTGGTGGGACAAAGAGGGAAGATAAGTTAGCTCGACTCCTGCTTTTTCCCCTTTGATACCTCCAGATAAGTCAGACCCTCGAGGAATCTTATCTCAGCCTTAGATCCTGTGCAAATGTACAGTTTAGTCTGAGAGATTCTATCAACAGAATATGACAGGGACAAAGGGCAGCACCCGTAGGGAGAGGGAAGAGAGAGAGTGGTGAGTCGTGCCTCGGTGACACAGAGTTTCTGCCCCCAGCGCCTTGAGACGGCTCGATGAGAGATCTGGGTCTGCGGTACCTAGGAGAGAAACGCTCTTCCACTCCATCACCCCCCAGCCAATGGGTATAAGAGCGGGGTGTCGACTCCTATTATACACACAGCCTTCATCCCACAGCACTGTGCTGCTGTTACGGTGAGCGCAGAGGCCTCGGAGGTGACATGAATTACAGTGGACAGAAAGCACCACATTTGCTCAAGCCCTTTACCTTTGATGCACAGCCACATACCAAGCCGCTGCAGTGGAGCTGCCAGGTGCTGGGCAGGTAATTAGGTTACTGGTGTTCAGGAGCTCCTGGGTGGGCCAACCTGGTATGTGGCATTGGTATAACAGGGTCACTGGTGGAACAACCACATCCCCTTGTGCTATGGACACACACACATACGCACATTGTGGTGTCTGAGCTCTCGGCCCATTTTGGTAAAACTGCGGCCTGGCAACGCTCGCCATCCCACCCAGTCTGGGAAGAGCTGAGGTCAGGGCCGTCAGCCAACGCTGGATCACTCTCTTACCACAGATCCATGTGTGTGAGTTTGTGTGAAGGAGGGAGACCCACAAGCCTTATTACAGACTGAGAACTGGACAAATTTGAGGCCTCCATAAAAACAAACACATCCCGCACACAAACTTTAAAGACAAACTCCCCTAGTCAAAGAAAAAAAAGAGACTGAAACATCCACCTCAGAGTTTCCAAAATAAATATTTACAATCTACGCAGACTTCTGTATGTACTGTATAGCAATTCAGAATTTAATTAAATGCCTTATAAATTCCAATTCATTTCCTGTATTCGAATTAAGTAGCAAATAAGAACAGTAATTTGGTCTAAATGTTTTAAATGCCTCAACATTACAAGGTTTATAGGCTTTATAGAGTTTGGATGGATGGATGAATGGAACAGTAGATAGATAGATACAACAATATAGATAGATAGACAGATAGATAGATAGAGTGTGCAGTGAGCTGGGTTGTGTAGAGCAGTCGCCTGTCACTAAATGATGATGTCACAGCCCCTCGTAGGTCCCCCGGGCTGTGATTTATGAGCTAATCCAGGCTTGTCTCCGTGTCCTCCAGGTCTGTCCCTCCCCAGGGGTGTACTAATGGGACAGCATGCTGCAGCCACAACACCGCAGCTGCCCTCTCCGCTCCCGCAGCCTGCTATCCATCTACTGTACTAACAGAACTAAAATAAGCCGCTGCCCTGCACACTAGCGTACTCGCATATAATCACACAAACAAACAGACAACGTATAAGCCTCTCTGCTGGTATATACTGTGATCTATACTGGAAACATGCACACAATTTCCACCTTCCATCCAGGCCTAGCTTACTTTATAAGAGAAATTACCTTTAGACTGATCATGAAGACACCTATTGACCCATTTTCTCCTGGATGTACTCAGAAAAGCAATTTGTTCCCGCAAAAGTCAAACTGATAGGTGGCAAGATGAATGGATTAAGGCAGACAGGAGAGGGTGCACTATGCCACAAGGCACTAAATCACCAGATTATTAGTTTCATGGGCGAAGCCCGCGAGAAAATAATTGCTAATGTTCCCAGAGTAACCAAGGGAAATGAAGGTAATGGAGCAATTTATAAACTCTGATTGGTATACATGGAAAACTTCCAGCCCATCTCCTTTGTTATTTTACTGCTCTCGATAAAAAGCACCCTGGGGCGGCTGGGAGGCTGCGGCCGGCCATTAAAATCAATACCGCTGCCGTGTCACTGTTGTTGTTTTCCTTCTCTGTTATTTTTAGTGGCTGGGACAATGAGCCTGCCTCGCTGCTGTAAATCAATGAAATACGAAAAGGATAAAAACCACACAGACATCAAGCTCCCATAATTCATCTCTCTGCCATCTTCAACCCACTTTGGGTTGAACTTTGGCCATTCATCCAATACAGTGAACACTGTGGTGTGACCACTCAAGAATAAGAATAGGAGAGGTCTCAGCATGTCAACAGAGAAGCTCTTAACCACTACAATCATGGCTATGTATTGATTGCTCATGACAAGAGAGTTTTAGAAAAACCTAGCAGATAGTTTTTTTTTCCGCACAAAAAGGAGAACGCAAGTAAGAAAGGTACAATGGAAACAATCCTTTTACATTTTTTCTCTAGCATTAATACAACAAAAACGTTCCCAGAATGGCTTTTTGATGCTATCAACTAGGCAGATAACAACTTTTGTTAGGAGTGGGCAGAGGGTGTTCAGGGAACCTGTTAGAGGTGCAAAAATTACAGTTCATTTCAAAACTAGGTTGGCACCTGCATTTTTGTACACAATATTCTCCATATATGTCCCTCATATATACATTAAATAGCATTTGTGAAACCAGTGAAAGGTTGTTTTCAGAAAACCTTTATAAAAATGTTTGTGGTGGTACAGATATGACAGAAATCATATGCATGTAACTGATTTTAATAGTGAATAGCTGATAGAATGTCCCGCATGAAGATCAGTTGAGATGAATGAATGAAATAAACGAAAACGCTTATCTGACTTAAAGCTGAATACACACGGAAACATTAGTGGGGTTCATTTGGGCATTAAACTAAATGTGCTCATTTTCCTATCACCATCAATAAAATCATTAATTTCCAACTCTGTGATGTCTAAATGGAGAGTTTTGTTGAGTTGTATGAAGGCGGAAATGTTCTGCAGATGTAGGTTCCTCTAATGTGGTTGATGAAAGCACAGACTTATCTGGTTAGAGGCTTCATTTCACCCAGACCACACTCTGCCCGATTTATACTTCCGTCACAAGGTGGGTGGTCTGAGCTGCCTCCGCTGCCTTTTTCCAGCCACTATCTACTTTTACATCCTTAGAAAAGAATCTAAATAGAGGCATCTATAACGTTCTTGACCTATGCTGGCATGCGGGTTCTTAAGTTTAAATATGCTACGGAAATACTTGAAGGCTGAAGAATGTCACATTGTACATACTGCAACATACACAATCCGCTAAAAGGATGTATCTCCAAATAACTGAAGTGTTCTTGAAAGCCTGTGTCTTAACCTTGCTATCAAAGCCCGAGGTGAAGGTAGAGCTACGCTCGTCTTTGTGGTGCGATTTCTCTCTTTTGTTGTGTGATGGAAAAACACAAACAGCTCAGAATCATATTACAGAGGAACTGAAAACACACTCAGATCTTGACCTTATTCTGTAACAAAAACAAACAGTATTTACGTCTGAAGTGAGAGCCCTCAACCATACTTTCCATGCCACTTCCTTTAGTGTGGTGTGGTTAAACTAGCTTACATTTTTCACACTCGCTTCATACTGCATCGCAGGCATCTCAGATGGCGCATGAGTCGATGTCCCACCAGCAAAGCCGCAACTTTGTTCAGACATGTGCGAGAAGTTATCGCATTAGGCCCTGCTGTCTGTTAGCTGCTTTGGTTTTTATGTGGGTGCAGATGAGAGCAAGCTCTTACGTGCAATGGCACTATTGCGATGTGTGTGTGTGTGTGTGTGTGTGCGTGCTTGTGCGTAGAGACGTTTGGATCCCATTGGCTCCGACTTCCTGTTATCACATCAGAGAAGCCGTGCGAGTGGAAGAGGTGTGGAGAGAGAGAAATGAGAGTGAGCTTAAGGAACAGACAGTCATAGATAAAAGGAGATAAAGAGATAGAAATCTGTGAAGCGTGGTAAACGGTACACTCTGGCAAGAAATGCTGGGAGGTCAGTTGTGAAAATTTTTGGCTGTTGCCATGACAACAGACAGCCCTGCCAGTTAGCGTAAGTGGAATTTAGTGTGGAGCCTAGCACTCTGCCCCATGCTGTCACAGAACTAGCTGCGCCCCAGCCACAGAGAGTTGACACATCCAGTCCCCCCTTCGGCATAATTTACCTCCCTGTCAGCATATTCAGAAAGAGTCAGACGCGCCTGGAACTCTTTCTCTCTCGTCGGATGCGCCGGTAAAGCGTGCCTTTATGCTTTCGCGCGCAGCTCGAAATGAAAGTGTTCACCTTCTCCCAAGAGGACCGGCCTAATATAGAGCAAACAAAAAAGATGCACGGAAATGGAAGTGAAAAACTGAGGGTCTGCGTCGAGCAATCAGGAACTCCACCAGCGACACCCCTCGCCCCCAACCCCCGCTATTTATGCAATGCGGTTTCGCTTGCATCTGAGGTCTACAAGCCATGTAATAAATCTGGCTTCTTTCAAATCAGCTTGCCACCACCGCCAGCAGAAGCCTCCCCAAGCAAAATGTTATTCCAACTTGTTAGCGTTTGAAGTTGAGGCGCGCTGCAGTACAGAGGCTGCTCGCATGTGGTTTATGGTCTGTGGGCTTGTTTTTCTCTCTCTCTCTCTCAAGATATGGTGTCTCACTTTCCCAGTCAGGATATATCGCCACCGTTCAAGCCACAACTGTCACTCAGAGATAACAGTGGCGCGTTGCGATAGAAGGGGAAAAAGGGGGGGACTTTAAAAACAGTCTTGCGGTCGCAACTCATTCAGCGACAACACGAGCTTGTGTACTTGTGCGAGCTAACGCTTTTTCCGCCTCCTGTTCTGAGTTATAGTGCAAGGCTGCAAACTCGCGCTCTGGAGATTTAACTTCCTCCCACACTCTGCCCTCAAGAAAGGGAACTTGTTCTTTTAACCTCGTTAGTTCTGCTAAACTCATGACTTTGACACACCACAACATGACTTGATACAAGTGCTGGCCTCTTTGACTCACTTTTTTCCATCCGGCCCGTGTAAAACAAGCGGCGGGGTGAGCACTGCTGTGCCACATATGACATCCTCTTTGAAGACGCATGCTAAAACATCATTAAGTCGATTAAACAAGACAAATAATTTTCCACAGAGTCAGCGAGGCCACTAAAGTGCATCTCCAGTTCTACGGTGCGCAACATTTGAGTATGTCGATTAAATTGTGAAAAAACACAAAACGACTGACCTTTATGAAACCTACGTAGAAATATCTAATTATAAACTTTGTTGGAAATCACCAGCAGTTCAGAAAGTTCATAACATTTCTATTAAAAAAAACAAAAACAAAAAAAACAATGCCCTGTATGAATTTGTTTGTTTTGAAACTAGTGCCCACGTAGATTGACATGGAATACATAATTGGCTATTTTGAGGAAATGCAACCTGACCTTCATGACTTCTGTAAACAAATCAATAAATTTCACACATCTATGGATGTTAGGCAAAGAATTACATCTTTAATTTGTTTTTAATTGAAACACTCAAAGTACGGGCCTAGAACTGAAAAATAAGGTCCAATTTGAGACTGAATGTTTTGATGTTTTTGTGCCGTGTGTTGATGACATGGAATTGCATTCTATTTGTATATTTTCGTCAAGAATAAAAATAATTATACTACATAATTATATAATAGTATATTTAAAATATTCGTACTAAGTATAGTTCAAGTCTATATCACACACTTCTTAATGTTAAGCCTAAAATGTGTTTAAATATGACTGTGTGATATTGTAATTTCTAAATATACTGAAATATACTTCTTTAGTTGGACCTCAGCACTACTTCTGTGTAAATAAAGTAAACCAATTTAGTATACTTTAAGTATACCAGTTACGTATACTAAAGGTACAATTCCAGGGTACTTTTATTAAGTACACAAATTAGGAAATGTATTTGTCGTATACTTAATGCATTTTGAATATACTTATTTTTCACTAGGGTAAACAAATAAATAATAAAAAATAAAAACATTAATGTCTATAAAATATATAAATATTCAGTTATTCTCTTGTGGTAGGGCTACTGAAAATGTTTGCGGGACAAATAAACTACTTGTAGTAAAACTGCATGCCCTTTTTAATAAAATTACCATTTAGCCCTGATATGATACATTTGTATGTTCTTCATTCACAATACCACTGACAATTTGATTAAATATGTGCATAAAATTAAATACTTAGTTTTAATGGATGTACTCCATGCTGCATTAAAGTGGTCTAAACGTGGATTGTGTATAAACTTTGAATTTTGGCTCGGGTGGCTGGCGATAGAACACAACAAACCAGCAACTGCGCTGGAAATAAACTAAATGGATGGAGTGACTGAGGAGCTGAGAACATCCATCAATAACCTGTGCCATAGATCCACAGCAGCAAAATGAAAACCATTAGATCAGTGGAGCCACGATGACTCTTCTTCTTCCTCTAGAAGACTCTTCATCACATGATCAATAAGCTGAAAGGGGTGAAGCAATAATAACAAGGACAGATGATTGTGCGGAAGGAAAAGGATATGGCGGAGACGCGGAGACATTAAGAAAACATGTGATCAGAGCTGCGGTGTGATGAGAAACAGGCCTGAAGCGATGTTTATGACTGACTCCTCCCTCTCACCTCCACTCCTTAAGCATCCACGACCTCTGACCCCAGGGTCATCAGCCAGTCCCGCCCCTCTCCCATGCGCCCCCCCCCCAGGGAACAGAGAGGGAGGACAGGCTATTGATCAGACAGACTATTATCAGAGCCCAGGCTGTTTATCAGGCTGTCTGCTAGTGAGCCACGAGAGTCTCCAGTCTCTAATGGAGCATGGCATTAGAACAACCCCCCACACCTGTCCTTGCCATCCCAGCACTTCCTCCCACCCCCTCCAGCTCTATTGATCCCTGCAACATCCGTCCTTGCCCCTGCTGTCACCCCTCCCTCCCCATGAGGCGTGATAGAGGGGGCAACGTCTCTTGTCCCTGTAAGAATTGCTCCATGATGACTAGTCTCTCCGTGCTCTCCAGAGAGAGAGAGAGGGGGCTTCTTGCTCATCAGGTGCTAAACTCTCCCCCTCCCCCCAGGTATACAGTCTGGGGAGTGCAGGAGAGCAAAACCTCCATTAACAGCCAGAGAAACCATTACACGGGGGCTGTTAGCAACAGGAGACAATCTCACCATGTCTCACACATGACTTCCCTTTGATCTCTCCCTGCATGCATTATGCAATAGGAATGTGCCTATCTACTTCAAATTATGGAATATTCTGCATTTTAATAACTCGTTATTAGTTACTCATGCAGTCTAGACTTATAAATTGCAGTAAAAAATTGTTACAATTATGCTGCTAGCAAAAGCAAAAGATTTCCATTTGTCATATTCACTATTGTCAAGAAAGGCTAGATTTATTTATCTGTTAATTTTTAAGAAAATTTGTTTTAATTTTTAAAATTGATGTTTTTAATGCTTTCATATGAAAGGTTAAAAACATGAGGTTATTTCACTGAGTACTATCAGCTAAATATTAACAGTACTCTTTATAGCATTTCATTATTAAAATAAATTATTGTTCACAGTAAGTTAATATTACTTAAATTGCATTAACTAATGCTAATATATTCATGTTAAGCAATAATAATAATAATAAAATAATAAACAATAATATTAATGATTATCATGATGAAAGTTCAACTTTCAAGATGGCCTGTTGGCCCATGGCCAGTGTTTTTATTTTTATTTATTTACTGTTTATCCGTTAAACCAGTAACATGTTTTAAAGAAAATCTACTTTAAAAAATCTAAAAAAAAGAAAAGAAAAAAATCACAGTGAGAGCCCCGACTGTTTATTACTACTGAATTAACTAATGTTCATATAAACATATAACCTTATTGCAAAATTGTACTGGTTCCACTGTGGTGAATGTAATTCTAATTTATGTGCAAAGTCTTAAAAAATCCTATCGCTAAAACATACCTCCACAATTACCATGTCAGAAGAGACTGCTTTAATAGAGGTGCCACCAGCTTGCCCTCTGTGCCAGGCGGTGTCGACCCGTGCAACGTGCAGCTTCATTTGGAGGTCACCAGAGGCAGTCAGTGGTGTGTGGAGGATAAAAACACAATGATGAGGATTTAATGATATCCAGCTCCGCGGCTATTGATAGCCAGAGTCAATGGGCTGCACTGTCAGTGTGTCTCTCAGATACACGGCAGCTTAGCAGGGCCTTTGTGAGATGAAAACATCAGAGATCAATAGGACACAGGGGAGAATCAATAACCCGCCCAGCGCCCTGTGGCTTTCCTGGGGAAGCGTCTCTCTCACACACACACACACACTTTCCCTTCGTTTTTATTGCGCTGTCAATGTACCATTAACCGTGCTCATAAAACATGCATCAGGCTTCGTCACAGGCATCGTATGCTAATGACTGACTGCTAATGAATATGAATGTTCCTCTCATAAACAGAGGCTCTGTTTCATTACATCTCTTCACACCTCACTGGGCTCACAAAGGCTGCTTAGGATGCAATGTAAATCAGGGCTTTAGATGGGTAAAGCACACCGCCGTTTACATTCAAATGTTCTATAGTTTGCACATAAACTGCCCTCCCTGCAGTGCTCGATTGCCAGTAATGCATAATCTTGAATTCCTCGCAATTTTCAAACAAATGGCCCTTGATTTAACTTTCTTAAAATGGTAGTTCATCCAAAAATAACAATTCTGTCATTCCAAATGGGTATAGTTTTCTTTTTTTTTTTTTTTTTAAAAGTTTAATTGTTTGTCCGCACAGTGAAAGTCAACGGGGTCCAAAACAGCTTTGGATACTATTGGCTTTCATCATATGAAGTAATAAACATTTTACATCTTCTTTTGTGTTGCACAGAAGAAAATAATAAATCTGGCATTGGACGACAAACCAGTTATAAGTAGCATTGTGTTTTTATCCTCCACACACCACTTACTGCCTCTGGTGACCTCCATATCTGTAGCAAAAGCCCAAAAGACACTGTATGAATCAAATTTGTCGATTTTTCATATTTTGTACATTTCCTAATGTAAATATATCGAAACTTCCTTTTTGATTAGTAGCATGCATTGCTAAGAATTTCATTTGGACACATTTTAAGACATAATGACATAATGAGTTTTTGTATGAACTATCCCTTTAAAACTACAGCGGCAATTATTTTAAACAGCAGCAATCGATACAGCAAGGATCTGGAGTGAAGGCAACCTGAAAAGCGAAGTAATTCAGCATTCTTACACAGCACTTTGGTAATTCAGTCTGAAGATGTGCAAGATTAATTACTATCATTGTAAGACGTGAAAGAGAGAATCGGACTTTAATTATCTTCACCTCTAGACCAGCACCTTGCCTTTTAAAAGCGTAGCTCGACAGTTAAAGAGAGACTGCTATTAAGATGCTTTCTCAGTATCCTTGACAGTCTCTGCCAGGCATACTGATCCAATTATCCATTTAAAATTAATTATAATAAAGTAAATGCCTCTGCACAAACACTATTTTTGATCAAAGTGAGCACAGATCTTGTTGGCCATGACAGAAATTATTATACACAGCCACTGAAGTGCATATTCATCTGAAATAATCAACCTTCAGTTTCGGTTATGACAGAACACGAGGTTGAGGTCAAAGGTCACAGCGCGTCTGCTCTTTCTGCCCTCACCTGACCTGCAACAAAAAGGCATACAGAAAATCATCCTGAGAATAGAACACACGCATTTATGTGATAAATAAAAAGGCTTGATGCCTTTGATGGAGTACCGCTCAATGCAGGCATTTAGTTCAGCCTGTCTTCGATCCCACTGCTGCTGCCAGAGGAGCTGTTAGCCTAGAGAAACATTAATGATTCAACAGAAATGAAATGCACAAATACCAAAGTGCACCAGCCATTTTGCAGACAGGCCCCGAGGCCACTCTGCAGTTATTAAAAAACCTAACATTATACATTCACATCACAGATAAGTCGGATCGCTTGTTCGCTCATATTAAGCCTGTTTGGTCCGGTGGGGATTGATCAGAGGACAGAGCCATCGAACAAACTTCTCCTTTGTCACGCCGTTGAAATATTCATAACATTTTTCATTATCTCCGCATTCGAATGCAACGCCGCAATCGCCTTGTTAGGGAGGAATCAGATGCAAAATGAGAAATGTTACTCTTCAGTGGGAACGGCTTATGAATCGGCTGTCCGTCAGCGAGGGAAGGCACAAGTGCCGGAGAATGAGAAGAGAGCAATTCTATGGCTCAGTGGCAGAGGCGGGCAAACAGAGAGACAATCAGTATTCAACTGAGTCAGAGTGCAAGAGGGGCCCCTGACTCTCTCTTTCTCTCCATTGATTGGTACCTCAACCTGTTCTGAAATCACTCTTAATGTAAAAGGATGGTTGTGATCGCACCAGAGCTCGGTCCAGGTGTTTAAGACGACCCATAACGCATTACCACTATTGTAAAAATTATAAACTTTTACATTGCATTTGGTTATTTTGATTCATCCAAAATGACACGGATACAGAAGCCCTAAAAATATTTGGATGCTTTTAAAAGTATAGTTGACACCCTTATGTGGTTTCAAACTGACATGCATTTAATTCTTCTGAAAGAAACACAATTTTCAGAAAAGTGACTTTCATTTTTTGGATAAAAATAACACTGAGACATTTCTCAAAGTATTTTTATGTTGCACAGAAGACATTCGGTCACACAAGTTTGGAATGACATGAGGGTGAGTAAACGATGACTAACTATTATTTTGGGGCAAATTATCCCTTTAAACCAAAGCATGTGCATTCCCACTCCTTAAAAGCGTCTTTATTTTTTAAAAATGTGCTTACATGAAATGAAAAGTATTGCCTAAAATATGCCATTGTAAGATACTTATATTTACATCACATCGCTTTTATCCAAAGTGACTTAAAAATTATGACATCTCTGGACCTGCACAAAATAAATTAATCATGACTGACTGCAAATAGTTCATTTTTATATTATTTATATTATTTCACCTGTAAATGAAAACTATTGGGTAACACTTTATACATTTTTACCGCACGCTATGAATCATTAAATAAGCATTAGTATATTGTCAGCACTTCCTTTATAAAGCATTGTCATAACATTAATAGTCTTCAGCAAGCAGCTTATAAATACATCTATAAATGAATTTTTATTTTATTGTTTTATATGAAATTGTTCGTTTTTTAATTTTTATTAATTGTACAGATGTACGGTATGATTTTTTAAATGTATTTACAGGGTTTTTTTTAAGTGGTACAAATAGATATGTGAAATAACCTACTTTGTTCAGTTTATGTTTTAGTGATTTTGGTCAGATACATCTCATCTTATTCAGTGTGTCCTTGCCAAATTTCCGAATATATCTAGATCAGTTAAAATTATACCTTATCCAGTTCACCATCCAGTTTCATATAAAGAGAAATCATACAGAAATTTGTCAACATACAGAAACAGGAGCTTTTGTCTGTCATCGCTGGTTCTGTTCCTGACTATTATATATTCAACAAGCCTCCTATCTTTTGCAAGACCTCTGTGGTCCACAAGCATAGGCGGGCTTCATCCAGCAGCAAGGGATATAATGACATCACCACCACCAGTACTGTAAACAAGTTACGAAGAACCAGTTGCGTTTGGGTGCTAACTGGCAGACACTGTTATGACTGGGGCAGAATATTGCTGTCCACATCTGTACGTCATCAGCCAATACTTCCAAAATTTTAATATTTAATGTCATTCAGATTTATCAAATTATTAATTTTAGAATTCTGAGACAGGTGAAGGATACAAGCAAAGTGAGGAGGGAATATAGTTGTTTTTTTGTTGTTGTTGTTGTAACTTTGCCATTTGCCTTTATTGTATCGGCTGCCAATTTTTGTGTGTTTATGCTGTATCACAAAAGCACCTTACACTCACGTTTCATAATGCTCGATGTGATGTACTTGTAAAAACCACATGGTGAGCAAAGTGCTTATTGATTTATACTCATGACAACATAAACACTGCAATAAACACATTAAGCACCTATGATTTGCTACACAAAGACCTAAAAAACTTGGTTAATTTATGACAATTCGAGTAATAATCAGCAAACTGATTATTTTGAGTAACAGAAACAAACTCATCCTGACATCACAAGACAACAAGTTACTAAATGTGACAGCAAAATCAACAAAAATGGCATAAATAAAATTAGCCAACAGTCAAACAATCCCAAAATAATTATTCATGCTGATGAATGGGACTATACAACAACAACAAAAACCCACTATTTTTCACTGTAAGCCTATTTAGACACAAAATGCATAAATGTGAATCAGCTGATTAAAATAACAGCAACATAAAATATTGTACTTTAGTAAAAATGCTGCATTGAGAGGCATTGTGCCTCAAGTTTTTAAGAACTAAAGTGAAAATGCTTCAGAATAAAGCTCATTATAGTGCTGGGCAACGATTAATTACAATTTTTCTCATCCAAAATAAACGTTTTTGTGTATGTAATATATATGTGTGTGTGTGCTGTGGATATTTATTTAGTATGTATATGTAAATGCACACACATGCATGCATATATTTAAGAACAATATTATGTTTCTATAATTAATATATTTATGTATAATATAAATTATATGAATATAAATGTATACACGTAAATATACCTCTAAATATTTTCTAAATTTACAGTATGCTTTTAAAATAATAAAAAAACCTTTTTCTTCATTTATTCCATTCCCTTTCCAGCTTGTACTTTTTTGAACACTGCCCAAGGCTGGTATTACGAGCACTTCCTCTGTCTATTTGCCTATATAAGATGAATCGCTTTATGCATTCCCCAATTGTAAGTTGCTTTGGATAAAATGCTAAATGACTATATATAAATGTAAATGTAATATGTGTGTTTTATATACATAATAAATATACACAGTACACACACATATATTATATTAAAAATACACATATTTTGAAGGCATTGCCCAGCACTAATATTTATTAAATATAAAAATCATTAATCAGCATTAAGGTCATTGCACACAGAGTACGAAATTTTCACACGTTTTTCAGTTTTTTTATATTCTGCATCCTTTCTTATCAAAATGCATGCTACAGATGCAAAAATGCAAAAAAAAGGTTTCATAGGCAATGTGTAAACGTGATTGACACAACATGAGGTTCTATTTATTTTTCGAACGAAGGTTTCGGACTTTGCAATGTGCAACGGCCTTTACTCTTTCAGAGTCATGTGGTTCAAAGACAGATCTGCTCCCACAAGCCCTTTAAAAGAGAATGGGGGAAAACTGTGTTTCCTCAAACACAACAGTGCATAATCAATGTTGACAAGCTGGGAAATCAGATCTTACAAAGCTGGACCGTCCCCAAAGGCAGAACATGCTCAAGCACTAACGAAAGCGGCCCTTTAATTCTCAGACACTCTCAGCGTGGCTTAAAACCCAGGCAAGCGTTAAACGTGCACTGATCGTATAGTCACGAAGTGAAGGTTAGAAGGACAGTGTGTGAGCGGGCAACTCAAGTGTACATGAATCTCCACAGAGCTGCCTCAGACACGCATCCTGAGCTATGCTAATTCACTTGTCCCAAAGCCTCTCATCAACTTGCCCTTATTTTGAGGTCACTATCGCATGCGTCACCACAAGAGCTCATCCAGGAAGGCAGAGAGTTTATAATGTGTGATTTTGGATGCACCCTGTGACAGCTGTCACTCAAGTACTCTCCACAACCCAACACTACACTGATTTGATTGCTGATCTTTTGACCCGCAGCCCCATTCTGTCTCGGCTCTAGACATGAAGCAGCTCCGCTGAACAAGAGCTCGGCTGCACTACGCTACGCTTAAGGGAAACTCACAAATACACTCGGGGAGATGCAAATAGCTTATTATGTAATCTTTTATATTATAGCAATTTTTCATTGCCACTTGAGACGAGAGGCTGTGCAAATGAGACGCGGTCAGGATGACAAGTGAAGGTAAGAGTCGCACCATACGTTATGTGATTTCTCCATAATTGCTATGCTTCAAGCCCCTTCTTGACGTGAACACGGGAAGCACTGGGCTCCCAGAAGCCTGTAATCTGATGGCAGACACACAGAACACTGCTAAGGGCCCCTCAACCTGCTGCCATCCATCTTTCTGCAGACAGCAACACTGTGAAACGAGAAGCCAGATAAATCTACATCACTCTCTTTTTAGCTTCTATATCAAGTGGCTGAAATACATCCACACTGACAAAAAAATATGCATGGACAACTTGAATATTTCATGTGACTCGTTAGGGCTTTTCACACTTATTCTAAACGCCAGGTAAACAAAGTCCTGGATTATCTTGTTTCATGTTTCACGCTGCTTATAATTTACCCAATTATAACTGTTAATCCTGGATATTCATATGCTAACATTTCACACTGTATACTTCTAAACCCTATGTTAAATGTTCTTATTTGCACATTTTCCGGACTATAAATGTAAGAATTAAACGTACATTTTTCAGACTCAAAAGCTAAAACTACTGTTAGTAGGCTACAGCATGTGGTGTTTCCATTAACGTGTGCTTTAAATATGGATTTTTGTCTTACACAAGCACATCGCTTCACTTCAGAAGGATTTTATGAACCCCCAGGAGCCATGTGGAGCACTTTTAATGATATATAGATGCACAGCCGAGTGGTGTATTTTTGTTGTGGATAGATGCGCTTTTTTGGACTCCAAAATGTCAACCACCATTCACTGCCATTATAAAGCGTGAATAAGCCAGGATGAATGCAACTTCAATTGTATTTGTCTGAAAGAAAAAGTCACATACACCTAAGGATTGTTAAATCATGGGCTAATTTTAATTTTTGGGTGAACTATCCATTTAACCCTACTCATTTAACCCTGGTAAAAAGTCACGCTTACCATGCTTCTATACAAAAAGTGTGAAACGTTTCTCTTCCACAGGGTTAAAAGTTGGGTTTAGAATGACGACAACCTGGGTTAAGCAAGTCAAAAGGTCTATTTGGATATTTTACAGTATCAACCTTTATTCATCCTCAATATAATGAAAACGGCAACAAGGACATTCTTTAAAACATTTACCTTTTGTTTGCTAAATAACAAAAAACAACACGCATTAACTATTTTTAGAGGTACAATTCATCTATTTATAACAGCACAAAAACTAATATTTAGAAATGACCCAAGAGTCAATCCTGAATGTAACTGCTTTTGGCAGAAAGAATCGGTCAATGCTTAATCCAGGCTTACCAACAGAAAGGTTAAGTATGAGTTTAGCTGCTATGTCATTATGTGATGTTATTTGATAACTTAAAATTTTCATGTTTGGCAAATATCTGTAATACAAAGTGGAGGTTATAAATGAGAATTGCGAATTGTTCAAACAGTCTCATGAAGCCAGGGAATGAGAGAACAGAGACTAGAGAGGTTCCCCAGCTTGTCTTTGTGGCAGAATCATCTAATGCAGTCAAAAACATATCATGAATTCAAGCAGATTTCAGTGGAAATGCTTAATGATTGTTGAAAAGTAGGTTAAGAAACTCTTGTGTCGGAGCCCAGTTTCTCTCGCTCCTTTAGAGACACACAAAACCGCACATAGCTGTGGCTTGTTTCTTATTTTCCATAAAGGCTTTAAGGTTCGAACGATGATGCGGTCAGAGCACACAAGTCACTGCGGCGAAATGATCCGCAGAGACAAAGTGATATAACTCCCTTTTTAGCCGAGTTCCTAGAGGATTTGCTGAATTTAATATTTCATAAGGGACATTTTGTAGACTCCGGCCAAATCTAGAAACTAACGAGTTGAAACACAAATCTAAAAGACACCCTGCTCTCAGCAGCCAGTGAGGGGCCCATTAGTTTCAGTCGGTTTTAGCTGCACAGTTCAGCCTATGGGGGCCTGTTCAAGGCCTATGAAAAGGCAGCAGTGGTGTGCGAGCATGGCATGTAAACAGGCCTTTAATCAGCGAATGGTTTGGGGAGAGCTCTTTTTAATCTGTGATTATAACAGCAGATCAATGCGATTCCTGCTTCAAGCTGTGTCCAAGACAAAAAGGAGGATTTGCATCAAATATTCATAAGCAATGCTTTCTAATGGTTCTCCAGCTAGAGCCGATTTGGGGGTTTTATTATAGGATATTGTGCAGAGGCAATGGACTTACTGGACTCGTTTAATTACAGGGCAATGCACCTCTGCAGCTCTAGACGATTTCACTAGGGGTTTCTCTTGATCTGTTTATATCTAAGGCCTGTTAATATGCAGAATGCAGTTGGGTACTGTTACAGGGACGGCATTGAACGGTTCAAAAGTATAATCACACTGATGTAATGTCTGCATCAGGACAGTAACTGCATCACTTGGGTTACAATATCTAAAAAACAAAATACTTATTCATTTATCCAAAATAGCATGTAGACAATATATATATGCTATGCTGGTACTAGTGCTGTCAAACCAATCGTGATTAATCGCATCCAAAATAAAAGTTTTTGTTTACATAATATATGTGTGCATATATATTATGTATATAGAAATACACACACGTACATGCACATATTTAAGAAAATTATGGTATACGTATTAAATATATAATAATAAACATAAGAATATGCATATATAATATACACGTAAATATGTTTAAAATATATACCGTATGAGTGTGTATTTATGTATACGTAACAAATATGCACAGTACACACACATATATTATGTAACTTTTCTTTTGAATGCAATTAATTGCAATCAATCATTTGACAGCACTAGTTAAATGACTGAACAAAAGAACATATGGCTGAGAGCCAGGTGTCTCTTATGAGATGATCAAGGGTTATTTTTGTTAGAAGCACAAATAAATATTTTCATTACTTCAAAAAAACTTCAACATGCAAAACATATTATAATGGTTATTTAAAGCTGATAAAAACTATGACATGAAGCCACACAAATCTTCATAGTCAAGGTTCAACTTATAATGAGATTGCAAGCTATAAAAACGTAAAATATTATTAAAAATAAAATTAGTATCTCAGTGATATAATAACACTGTATCTCACTGGAATTAATTTTATATAATTATTTTCAGTGATGTTCATATCGAATTAAACCAATTTGGGTCAGTATCATTTCTGGTTATTACAAAAAATTGTTAAAGATACACATATGCATTATAAATACTTTGTTTTTGTGTCTATATATATATATATATATACACTGTACACACTAGCATATAAAGTAAACATTCAGAGTTCACTTAAAGTATACAGCAACATTCTTCAAAATTCTGACAAGACATTGGAAAAAAACATCTTCTTAAAACCATTCTGCGCAAATAAATTCCCTGAAATTGAATTAGAAATGGAAACAGATGTTTTCATTGAATTATATGCCAGACGGTCTCATTTGCCTAATTAAGTCTCAAACTGTCAGTCAAACTGAGTTGCGTGCTACAATTTGTCAATATTCCCTTAGATTCAAGCGTTGAAAGATTGTGCGTGTCTATTTTTGGTTCACAAATCTACCTTGCCCAGAAATCATCACTCGTTTTTCCAAGTAGTAACTTAAAGCAGCAACAAAAATCTATGATTGCCTAGCCCGGGTCGTTAAGTGCTAGAGCTAACACTTGCTCTCACTAATACAATCCACTTTAATCTTTTCAATGTTTGATTGTATTTGCTTGAAAGCAAACGCAACAAGTACATAATTATCAGACTAATTAAGCTGCCAAAACACAAACACACTGCAAGAGCACCTTCAGAACAGTGAGTGCATGATTCATTAGCATCTGCTGTAAGCCTATTAATCATCTAACAGCCAATTAGCGCACTGTTACCGTTTGCAGTGGATATGTAAATAAATTCCTGGGTTAATTTCTTCCTCTGATAATAAAGGGAACATTATGAAAATTAGCTGTGTGACTATGTAAATGATCTATGTCGTTAATTGCGTGGTGGCTGATAGATGTTTTTTTTTTTTTTTTTTTTTTTTTTTTTTTTTTTTTTTGCCACGGACCAGAGTACTGATGCAAAGAAACATTTTCTCAGGCTGTTAGAGAAATTAAACGGGCAGCCTCAGATTCCCGAGAGGCACTTGCAGCATGCAATAATGACATTTAGCCGCCCCTCTCTCTGACTGATGATCATAATAATGCTTCTGCCTGGCAGCCAGCCAGCGGTGGGGAGGGGGTCTGTGGAGGTTGGTGAATAGCAGGTTGGACACACACATAAAGACACATAAACAGAAAATGGTGCCCTTGCACAGCTAGCCAAATTAACCGTGCCTCGTGTAACTAGCAGTGATTAATATTCATTAGCGACTAGTAAAAGAGGCCCTTCCATTAGCGAATTAGTTTCATTTGCAAAATACCATCACAGTATCACATGGTCACCTCTGCCTGAAAGGGAATACGGCATTTAGCAACAGTAAGGTAATAGACTTTGGTCAGACTATATTATAATATATTTAATTTGACAGAAGCGAAAATGCTCTGTTTGGGGTCTTAACGTCAAATGACACACTTAAAATTGATATCAGCTTCATAATTCAAGAGTTCCCAGAATCCTGTGAAACATTGACTTTGATTGCACATTCTCAATAACAAAGAAATAGCATAACATTGCTAATGTATGTTTCGGGTCTTTTAGACAGAGGGCATGAATTTAATTAATAATAATAATAATAATAATACTTACATGCACGTGTCAAATTGACACAGTGTCACTAAAATGGAAACCAGTCACATTTCTGAAAAAAGCTGATAATTCATGGAGTGACAAAAGCAGAAAACAGAGAGATATTGGCTAATATGTCTAGTCCATTATGATCTGCTTGCTGGGCTTTGATTTCCTTCAGGAGAACTATTCACAAATAATTTTAAAGCAAAATGAAAGCTAATTAATCATAATGACTTATTATTTTGCCCATATAATCAATTCAACATAGGGGGCATCAAACAGCTAAACATTAAAGTCAGAATATGAGGAAAAACATTTGGATGAAATATATATATATAGTAATAAATATATATAAATATATTTCTGTCCCTCACAGTTTCATTTTCTTTCATGTCACATTAAATAAGCCGTCTATTCTATTCTACTCTAAATAAGTCCATAAGAGAGTCATTTCTGTTATACAAAGCGCGGGTTCATACTCATTTTACATTCTCTATATCCCTTAAAATCCATCACGTATCTGTAGGTGTGGAGATCAAATGGGTTAAGATGATATTCTCTTACTTCACCATAGATTTGGTGGCTTTTCAGCCTCAAACTGTCCTATCCTCCTCCTCTCAGCCCATGATAAATGCTGCAGGCTGCTCCTAATCATCCATGGGACAAGAAAGGAAATGAGGCCTAAGACAGATCAGGAAAGAGAGGAGGAGGGAGGAAGAAAAAGAGAAAGACAAGGAGAACAACGGAGGATGAATGGGGTGTTTACTGCGGGTGACTTGGGTTTATTTTTTTTGGCACGCCTTGCAACATATATGGCCGCAAACGCATTACTAACAAGGAGTAGCACTGGCGAGCCTCTTAGATATGCAGAAGAGTAATATCTGACTTTAGCAGTTCCCTACGCACACCCTGAAAACACCCTCAGCTGAGTGCAGCCAATTGGATTATGTCTGGGATTATGCAGTGACAGGCCAGATGTTTTTTCGGCATTTAACCGCCTAAACTGCAAACATTTCCTCTGGCTGTTTTGGCTCATTGAGCTGCGATCTGAAGCCTGTCGATTGCCCCCTTGTGTCATTTCTCCCATCTGCAGGGTGATGACAAATAAGACATGATGGGAAGGAGGTGTTCAGAAAAAAGGCAACCATTTGTATGGCTTTTCAGGTGACATTTTTTTTACCATAAATTCATTCGAGGCCTTAACTTAAAATAATTACACTGCCAAGACTTAACATGTGCCAGCATTGTAATAATTAACATAGGTATATGTAGTTATGGATTAAGTTTTAAAATTACCATTATTTTAAATCATAAATTATACTTTTAAAGTGTTTTCTATGAGAAAAACACACATCATGGTGAGCAAAGCGCTGACGGACATTAACTAGGTTTAAGTAGATCTTAATTAGATGCCATATTGAATTTAACATAGATGAAAACAAGACTGAGGGACAGACTTTACAGTGGCATGCACTGTATGAAGGTTCATGTAATATTACAACTCACAACTTTCAAAAGAATGCATGTACTTCAATCCCTCACAGCCTCATTTTAATTCCTACCTGTTCTGTTGACAAGTTCACATGAACACCCACAAGAAAATAGCACTAAAGAAATACTATTAAAAACATTTTTCAAACATTAAACAAAAATTGATTTTAAATTTCCCCTATTTTTGAAAATTTCCTCCTCATGCAGTGAAATTCTGCAAAGCTTTAAATCTGAAAGTGCACCGTATATAAAGCTATTGTCTCTCAAAAGAAAGAGATGACTCCGAATCATTAAAACGAGTCTCAAACGGTTTCATTTTGACGTCAAAATGAAACATTAGCATATTGCCTGCCCACTAGTGTTTGTCTGAATGAAAATGCAAAATCACTCTTTGCTACAGGTGCCGCTTTTGTAGACTTAAAAGCTCACAAACAGTGCTTTAAATTAAATCGACCAATCAAAATGGAAAAAGTAAATAGTTCAACAAATCGTTTGGAAGCCACTGAACCAATAAAGTAAAACTAAAAGCATATTATAAAAAAAGGTTTTTGACCTTGCATGCATATCTACCATATCCATGTTTAGGACTCCTCAAAAAATTTTTCATAACCCATAATAGAGGGACCCTTAAAGTTACTACACGTATAAAATAACCACAAGTGATTGGTATAATAATTAGTTGTTCATAATACAAATGTACCATAGTAGTAAAGCTACAATGAGGTGCATGTATTTTGTTCCTAAAAGCAGTTAAAGCTTTGTAATAGTAAATTATAAAGCAACCCTAATGAAGCCAATCTTGAGTACTTTTTTTAGTCTTACTTGATATAAGAATCATTTGCTACAGTGCTCTGAGATGTAAATGTTACAGAGGGGCCAGTCTTGAAATAGTAGCGGGAGGCAGGTAGTCCATTATGATGCTTCAGTAATTCTGATCAATTTAATCATCAAAGCAATTTTCCCTCTCTCTGTGCAGTTGATTGACCTCATTGTCACTCAGCTTGGTAACTTATTTCTCTGAAAAGGTCTGCATCAGACTTCTGTGCTGAGCAGAGTCATTTCCACCTTGCTGCCGGCTTCCTCCTCCGCCGCCCAATCAATTAACATATGAGTAATACCAGAGCCATTAGAAGGCAGCCAGGATCTAAGGAGTGCTGTCATCCGCTGTTGGAACGATGGCTTAATTTAGCAGCAAGGCTCAAAGGAGCACTTACCCAGGGCACAATCCGGTAGAATCAATAACAACAGTCCCGGCTATATTGTTTCAAACAAGGAAACGGTGGGGAGACTATAAAAGCGCTCAATAGGAATGGCGGGGCCTCGGAGAGACAGTGAGAGAGCGATATGCTGGCTCAGCCGTAAATAACGGAGACTGTAAAAGCTAGCAGGCCACCTCCAATGGGGAGATAAGCTGCGTGACCCACACAGAGGACCAGGTGAGGGGCACCGCACACCATCATATCGCTAATCTCACCTCTGCAGTATCAGCTAAAATAACTTCAAAGTGGGCCGACACTCTATAGTGTCTGACCCTAGTGTAAACTATCAGAAATCAATGAAGTACGAGCAAGGATGCAACACAATATTCAAGACTGGTGGGAGGAAATGTAAATGGTTCCGAATCTTTATCGAAAAAGCCACTGTGAGTGTGTTTACAACAAAACGCCAAAATTATTCATTGTTTTCACGTTACAGGCCAATAAATGAACTCTCAATAACTAAACTACTGGGCAAAAGTTTTAAATAATTCAAAAAAAAGTTTTTTTAGGATTATTTGATAAATAGTTAAAAATAAAGCATTTATTGAAAATATATAAATAACTTTGTAACATTATAAACGGTAATATATCACAGTTTGCAAAAATATATTAAGCAACAAGATTGTTTTCAACATTAATAAAAATAAGCACTGTTTCTTGAGCTAATTAGAATGATTATTGAAGGATCATGCGACGCCGCAGTAACAGCTACTGAAAATGTAACTTTGTAATCACAGAAATATATTACATTTTAAAATATATTAAAACAGAAAACAGTACTTTTAAACTGTAATGTGTGACAATTTGAATGGTTTTACTATATAAAGAGAAAAATTTATGGTTAGCATAAGAAAATAAACTATTTAAAACCAAATTGGCATAAAATGTAGCAATTTGCTGTTTTTTACTCTGATATCTGTATCTCTGAAATGTAAACAGACATGCGCACACTGAATAAGAATATTTGGGTGTTTGCAATGGTGCCTACTGGGTTGTGCAACTATTAATGACCTTTATCTGACAAACGCACACAGTTCAGGGTGTTTACATGACCTTACACGTTGAGAGAAAAAGAGTGCATGTAAATGAACTCATTGATTGACCACTAATCTGAATATTGGAGAGAGACGTGCCCCTTTCAATAGAGACACGAGAACGGGGACACAGACACTGACAAAGAGCAAGATATCTAACATTTTTAACGACAGACATAATAGCAGAAGAGCCATTTTGCTATGGTCAAAACATTGCTGGAGAAAACTGTATTGACAGAACCTTAGAGAGCAAAACAAGAGGGCCGGGGTAAACGGATGGATTTCATTTCCACAGCAATCATTCTGACAACGGCACGCCTTAAAAAAAAAAGAGACTAATTTCATCGATTAAAATCGAAGAGTGCAATTATGATGGCATTTGTCAGGCGTTTAATACGAGCCGCTCTTGCTTGCCAGCGTTTAACAATGACACAGCAGAGGAGGCCAGCTGAGTTAATAGCAGGACCATTTCTCTGAGACCAATACTCAGGCACCCCCTCCAGGGCCCAGTCAATGTCACAGCTTCTCGTGTCGCATCATTTCCCTTGCCAGGAGGGGGAGAGAGGCCAAGTATTGATCAGCCTGTAATCAGACAAGCTGTTTGGAGCAGCAGGAAAAACTCCTTGCAGAAGTGCCTCTTGGCTTCACCGGAGATGGAGTGCAGTTTTTGTAGGCTTGTTGGAGGGATGAGTGGGGAGGGAGATGGCAGTGATCCCCTCTGCTGACACCATCCATTAAGTCCGGCCTTGTCTGACAGCTCACATCTGATCCGCAGGCTTCCACGGCAACGGAGGGTGAGAGACGAATGTGGACTTCTCTAAGGTGCATCGATGACAGCATAAGTCAAATCTGCATCGCTCATCAATCACGGCTATCCAGAAATAGCAAATTGAGGCCTTTGAAACAAGGAATGCGTCACTGCACGTAAGTATTCGATATGGATTTGTTATTATGACGTATGCTGAATATGCAGTTGAGCATGCATTTGTCCTGCCATTATTTTATGCGTAGTCATTCAGTGGAGATACGGATCTGAAAGGTCGTGGTCTTGACCTCAGGACAACAGAAGGGTTCAGGGGCCAACACATGTTAATGTTGTCAAATACTGACGTAAATGTTTGTCGATTAGGTTTATTGATTAAGAAAGACTAGACACTACAGGAAAAAAAACTTTACATTAGAACTGTCATCAGCCAATTAATATATATGAACAGATGGGTATTGACTGATTACATTTAGCCTAATCTGTATTATATAATCTTACTCCAAAAAAGTGCTTGTAATTGGATTATATTTTAAAATACTTGTTATTTACATTTATGCACTTGCGCAGACGCTGTTATCCAAAGTGATTTACAACTGAGACTAGCTACTTTTTATAGACAACAATGTACACGAGCAGTAATTCATAAATTCAGTATTTTTATTTTATTTTTTACATCTGGTCTTCTTTCATTTAACATATATTTTTTTAATGTTATTTAAAGTATCCCTGAAATTTTTAAATAAATATTTTAATAATGATGTTTTCCCACATTTGCAAGATCATTGTTCTCTAAAAATGGTTATGGCCAAATGTCATGCGGATAAACAAATAAAACACGTGGTTTAAATTTTTTTTAAAAATCAATTATTATTTGTTATTATTGGACTCATAAGCCCACCGCAGTTCCTACTTTAAAGAAAAATAGTGTTTAATTCACTTCATATCATCAATAACAACAAATAGTATCATATCACAATAAAAATAGATGCTCCCCTATCCAAATGGACTGCTTTGCAACAAGGAATGTGTCACTGCATATAAGCATTCAATATGGATTTGTTATTATAATGTATGCCAAATATACAATAGGTCATGATCTTGACCTCAGGACAACAGAAAGGTTCAGGGGCAAACAAATGTTAATGTTGTCATATACTATAAAATGACAAAATAATACAGCAATATGCATAAATGGTAATGACTGGAGCAGGTGTAATAACAAAAACATTTGTTTTTATTTATGTTAATAGATTATTTCTGTTTTGATTAATAAATATTTACATTTTTACAAATATTTAAAACTCTGATGATTTACACACATACACACACATTTTGCGTCGTCATTAACTAAATTTGTTAATGCCTGTTTAAGTCAGAGTGAAATGAACTAAAGCGAATGAATATGGTGAAATACTGAGTGCATTTAAAGATCATTTTTGTCAACAGACAAACACTGTAAAAAAATGAACATAAGCTGGTGGAGGGGCAACTACAGGCGATGTGGGGCTTTCAAAACAGCAGCATCATCACAGGAAGGCATTAACTTCCGAGTTACTGAGCCAGATCAATAGGCAGAGAGAAGGAGTGTGAATGTGTGTTTTGCCGCATGAATGCACCAGTATATGTGTTTTAGTGATATATGACAGCCTCCTATGCTCCATTTGAAGAAGCGGAACAGCGTGATGCGTGTGTGTGTGTGTGTGTTCCTATTTAAGCACATCTGCTTTCTCGACCAGCGCTCGACCATCTGGAACTGCCTTTCTGCTAGAGTGCTTCAGTCAAGCCTCTCACGAGTTCCTTATTTTCAGTTAACGATCTGCTCAGAAACTATCAAAAACAAAGTGTTCTGCTGTCACGGGCCCAACCAACAAATTTCTGGGCTCTATGAAAGGGCAAATAAAGCAGTCTTTACCAAATTAAGTCAGAATAGCCTCAAATTTTCCATCTGAAAATGAGTTTCACAGCTGATTGACTTTGATAAGCTCGGTATTATTCAGAGCAAATGAATACTCAACTGGTGAGAAAATGGAGAGAGCATCTATAGGGATGAAAATTGACACTCAGCATGAATTGTGGTAACGGTTGTAATTAACATCACTCAGAGGCATCTACGAGGCGGCTTAAAGCTCAGGATAAACGTTCCTGACAAAACACGGAACGAGGGGGAAAGAAGGAGAGAGGGGATGAAAGAGAAAGGGACTGGACGGATGGAGACAAGAGACTAGGCGCAAACTACCACATACAGCTCTGTCTCACTTTCCCAAGGTTGCAATTAATTCTTCCTCTCATCTTGTGGATCTTTGATGTGACTACACTTCCATTTAAAGTATTAACACGCACACACACACACTCTGGAGCCCAGGAAAGCCGGCGCAAATCTCACTAACTAATGACTCTTACTTATCCGAAAAACTAATGGGAGGAAATTCCCAGGGAGGTATTCATTTTTTACCACAAGAAAATGTTTTGTTCCGAATGTAAGCAATTACTACTTCTAGCAAATCCTTCAGATTCACCAAAACAAAGGGTGGGGTTTGTGGCCTTGAAATTGAAAAATGTCATTTAACCACATTAATGGCATTAACAAGTAGCTCTCAAATCAGACCACGAATTAAAAAAAGAACCACCTCAACTATTTATATACCAAGGTTTTATTTCATTAAAAAAATAAAAGTAAGTACCGAAAGTGTGAACAGAAATTAAAAATGAAACAATGCTAAGTATCTCTAAAAAACGCTTTACCAGACATTTAAAAACAAAATATGCACGTATGTAGTCAATCAGCACAGTTTACGTTTACACATGTTCATTAATAATCAGGTTCATAATCAAGCATGACATGTAAATGTTGAGGTCATAAAACCAAAGGAGAAATGACAGAAGCGTTAAGGCAAACAGTCTCTGAGTGTTTTCGCAGTGAGGAGGAGGAGTAGTGCTGTGTGGGAATATGCAAATGAGACAGAGACAAAGAGACAGGGAGTTATAAGAGAACATAAACAAAGCTCTGTAAACAAACCTCCTCAGGTCACTCCACAGTGGGAGCGAAGGATGGAAAGAGATTAAAAAAGGAGGGTGCCAATGTGTTTGTGTGTGTCTGCCATGGAGAAAGTGAGGGAGGAGGAGGTCCGTCTGCATCACACAGCTCCTCATGACTCCCCACCAAAGCACGGTACCTGCACGCGTGGTTGCTATGGAGATACAGCGTGGCGTAAGAACAGAGGGACCAACCGCTGAACCGGCTCTGGCTCTTAACCCGTAGAGGGAAAAAAGCGCACACACCAACAAAGGGAATGATTTATTAAGTCCACTGTATTCTAAGCCCCATTATCCAACCCATATAAAACCTGCAAGCGTTTCAACTGATCTGATTTATGTTGAAGGCAATCTCAAAGGACACCTCCCTTTCCAAGATGCTCTCTTATTATCCTCGCCTGGCTGGGCTGAGCAGAAAAATGACATGTCATAATAATCTTGAGAACGGCAATGGGATGAAGCGGAAACGCGGGCTCACTACCTTATTTACAGGCAGGAATGTTTTTTGTCGGGGGCGAAAAAGCCCGACATAATTTCCTTATAAATAATTGACTTCTCCCATGTTAAAATCTCCTGAGAGGCTTTGGGCTTTATTCACAAGAGGCCACTGCAGCATGCGCTGCAAATTAGCCTTTCACCGACGCCTCGTCTGCTCACCGCTGAACAATGCACCGAGAGACTCTCTCTCCTCCCTTTATGCCTGTCCCCAAGTAATAACCTTCAACTAACCTTTAAACCTCAGTGAATAATTTAAATCCTATTTTCATATCAATGGGGGGTATTTTATCCGTATACTTTGCCGTCAGAGGGAGGCATAATAAAGTTTTCCCATGTGATTGGGGGGTGGGGGTGAGTGAAAAGCGAAGAGAGAGAGAGAAAGAGAGAGCGAGAGAGGGGAAGTGATGGAGGTAGAGCGAGAGAGAACGAGGGAGGGGGAAGCTGGAGATGCTATCTGAAGACATTAATGCAAGCATGAATTATTCAGTAATGACTACAAGATCTGTCATAAAAAATGCTGCTAACATCTGCAGCGTGTTGCGAGGGGGCTGTGGGGAGTGGGCAAGCCGCCGAGGAAAGGCGCTGAAGATAAACATGACAAATTGGCAGATCATCTGTTCAATTAGGACAGCGGAGCAGGTGCACCCAGCGAGCCAAGCTGTACCACACGGTGACACACTTACCAGCCAAAAACCAAGGGCATGATGGGAAATACCTTGTTTGCATGACAGTGATTTAGAGCAGTGTGCCATTGGATATCCACAGAAAGAACTAGGGGGAAAAAAATCTGATATTCCCCTTGGTGCTCATTAAAATTCGACTGCAGCCTCCACCCTCTCGCTTTTCCTTTTTTCTCTCTCACTCTCTTACTCTCTCTCCCTCCATCTTTGTGCTCTTGGCTCTCTCTTAGCTGCCTCCCTGGACCTTCCAGGATCATCTCTTATTAATTCATAAAACATACTGCTCCAGTGATTGGGCCCTGGGAGCAGCGGAGCAGCAAAACATGAGATATGGGAAAATATCACACGTGTCTGCAGCCAGGCTGCGAGAGCGAGCGAGCAAGCGAGCGAGAGTGAGTGAGAGAGAGAGAGAGAGAGAGAGAGAGAGAGAGAGAGAGAGAGAGAGAGAGAGAGAGAGAGAGAGAGAGTAAGTGGTGAACAGGGAACGAGGACTGTGTATATGAGACAGCAAGGGGAGGGGGGAAGGAAAGGAGGTAGAATGAAAAAAAGGGAGAGAGAGGGAAACATGTTTTGAAATATTAATCCATGGCTCTGGCCGTGGGCTGGTACACAGAGATGAAAAAGGCGAGAGAACCTTTGAAGCAGGAGGGGATGTTCTCTGCTGTCTCAAGGTATACTACACAGTCGGCCATGTTGGAAAGTAGAGGAGAGAAAACATGACAGCACTCCGAACGACTAAGTTTTACCAGACGCAGGAATAAAACACGAGGTCTCTTAATATTTCAAAGACGCCTAATTGGTTCAGTAACGTCTGGTCCTGCTAAAAAGATGCTGGCAATCTGCCTGAATGTACGCCAATTGCTTCAATCCAAATATTTCCTCGTGAATTTCCATCGCAAATGGATGCTCTTCAAAAACAAATTCGCTAAATCACTTCGAAAAGAGCACATTGAGGAAAGTAATTATCATTAAGGCACACTTTGGCTAAGCATCTTGATGAACATGCTTTTCTATATCCAGAAGAATAACATTGAGAGGGCATCCTCTCTCTCTCTCTCTTTCTCTTTCTTTCCATCTCTCTCTCGCTCGTTTTCCACCGTGCAGCACCCTGCTGGGAAACTCTAAATTACCCACAGTCTGGCTATTCTGTACTCATAATAATGATAAAGTTTCTTTTTTCTAATTATGCAAAGAACACTCAATTAGCATAACTCGTCCTCTGTGTCACTACAAACAGCAGAACGCCCCGAGGGGCTGCCATAGTTTCATCGCACGGCTGTTGTTTTTTTCTCCCATTGTTTTTCAGCGCGGTAATGAAGATATTTGTTAATGAAGATATGAACAAGCACCAAGTCCACCTTCCTCCCCCCACTGACTGCGCAGGTAGATGCCGCAGGGAAATGAGGCGCTGTTTGGAACATCGCCCCCGTCGGGTCTTCTGTGGTACTGCAGTGGGTTAGGCCTGCGGGGGAGATTAAATATGATCATATAAGAACAGATCAGAAACTGGAAAATACACAACCCTACGAAGCAGGGTTGGAACGGAGAACGGTGCACCTTTGGGAGGAGGGGGGGGATTGTCAAAAACCGTGCCGCACTACTAGAGACCTGTTGGCGCTTCTGTTCTGGATGTGATAACGTCCATCAAAAAACACCCCGGGTTCTGAACGCTAAACAAATTTACTCGCACAAACATACACACACATGTAGGCAAGGCACATCCCTCTCATCATGAGTGTGGAGAGCAGAAGCATATGTCACTGTAAATTCAGAATCCATAGAGACGTTTGCCTCAGGCGAGAGACAGACTGGAAATAATGGACATGGAGGAAGTAAAGAAAGCTGAGATTGCAGTTGAGCTGAAATAATTAGGTATGACATTGCTAATAAGTACACAATGTGCTGGTGATGTGTAACTCTGATCTGGGATGCACACTAACAAAAAAGTGAAAATTAATATGGCAAAAAATTATGTGCTCAAAACTGCAAGGGTCATTACTATTAGGCAATACATTTTCATATTTTTAACATATGGCATAAAATATAACACTTAAAGGTTTTTAAGATTTAAATCATATTAGTCACAACTTTGTAATTGCTTGAACAAAGGATTGATTTTTAATAATGGCAATTTGCAATTAAATATTCTCTGTCTTTATTTTGAACTTTCTTCATTTGAAAATTATCTATTTTTGCTTTGAGTCACTTTTCATCTTACTGCTCTTTTACTTACAAAGAAAGAAAATATGTTTTTTAATTACATTGTTCTCCAGAAAATCATATTGTTTTGGGTAGGAAAACAACAGCACAAACATAAATGTTAGCAGTTTTTAAAACTATTCAAACTATTTTTTTTCTGAATGTTTATTGTTTTATGACAGGAATAACATACAAAATAACGCATCAAAATGACATAAATCACATTTAAATCACATTCAAATTTTCAGTCCTGCTTGATAAAATTCTAAAACTCACTGTTGTTATCAAAACTTCAAAAAATAAATATGAAAGTTAAATATAAAAAATAAACTCGACACTCTACAGAACACTCAATATCCTTTACTGAACAGTAGTTAGCCATAGCTCTTTATTTCCATCCTATTAATTTTCTTTTCATCGTGCACGTAATCAAGCTATAATTAAAAGTTTAAGTGCATGAGCTTGACCAGCGCATATATCTGCAAGTATGTGTTAAACACTTTCATAAAAGACTTACTTAAATTACAACAAATAAATTCATGCTCTTAAAAGGTTTAAAATGTACAGCATGACAGGAATGACCTGCAGACCATAAACAGATGCTCTCTCTCTCTCTCTCTCTCTCTCTCTCTCTCTCTCTCTCTCTCTCTCTCTCTCTCTCTGTCTCTCTCTCTCTCTCTCTCTCTCTCTCTCTCTCTCTCTCTCTCTCTCTCTCTCTCTCTCTCTCTCTCTCTATCTTAAAGTTTACTTGGAGGGCTAGAATTAGCAGGCTCCACCTGTATCCTGCCTCTTAGCAGACCACATACTGCACAGGAACTATTTGCTTACCCAACTACAACCGACTTGTCTTCAAATGAAGTCCTTAGGAGGCCAATGTCAGAGAAGAGCAAAACCAGAAGCAACCAAGAGACATGCGGTCCAATTACGACCCATATTCCACTTCAAGGATGGCAAGCCATTACTCAGCCTAAAGGTCACTGTCACTGATTCAGTGTAAGGACTCAAATTAGTGTCATTAAGACCCCGATTAGCTAAATCAAGTGGTTAAGATTCTCAACACAGAGGTAAATGTAGTTCCCTACACCAAACCCAGTCCCAAAACACCACTGTCCAGTTAGGCTCTTCGCGTCTGAGACACATGAGAGGAGATCTTTGTCACAGCCTTATCCAACTTGAGTCATGTGTGCTTTGCAAAATCCACCTTTTCTACTTTCCACCTACAGTCACCTCAGGCAGCATAAATATAGACTCAGTGTGCGTGCGTGCGCCCGTGTTAGTCAGAGACTAAAGACAGAATTTCACGAACTCCTTCAGCGTTTAAACGTTGCGCTGACGCTGGAACAGGGCATGAATTATTCAGCGAGATGTCTCCTTCTTCAAATAGACAAACAGAACAGGATAATGCCTCCACAAAGCAAATGGTAAACATGACAATCAAAACAACGGAATTAATTAGGTAATTAGGGAAACAAAATAAATGTGAAATAATGATAAACTCTTCAGAGACAACAGCTGCAGCTCCGCAACTGTATGCAGATATGCAGATTTGAAAGTTGCTAATGCATAATTAGATCCCACTGTCAAGTTTGGTGGATGGTATCCAGTTTGTTCTTAAACTGCGGGGATTTCGAGAGCTCTTCGGGTCTTTGTGTTGAGATGAGATTCAAGAGATGTATTTACACAGACTTTACGGCAATGAGGCCTTCCTTTTCGACACTTCAAACTGCTTTAAAGCACAAATGAATCAGATATGCGGATGCAAAAGCAGTGACAGATTGTCAGCGAATGGCAGATCCAATCAAGTGGGTTATATGAGCGGCAGGTCAATCAGCACTTCTTATCAGACAGTCTCTCGCCGTATCGCTAGTGCTGCGTTTGCGCTTACAGTTATTCAAAAATGAAAATTAGATTAGGCTCTTCACTGTGATGCGACTGCACTCCACCGGCTTGATTCGAGCACAGCCTCTGAGTAGCTTCTTCAATACAGCTCACTCCAAAAGCTCAGGGTTGAAGTCATAAGCACTGCATCAATTCGGTCAATAACTCAAAAGCGCACACGAAAGAAAAAACAAGGAAGGCGCATTAACCTTGGAGAGAATTGTTTGCTCCATGACTTTGAAAAGGTCAGAGTAAAGCCTTTCAGCTCGGGCAATTAAAAGGATTCGACTCAATGCCGTAAGTACAGCGGGCATGGAAAGCGCACGTCTTCTTCCCTCTTTGCGCTTGACAGCCCAGTCTTAGGGCTTAGGTGAATATGAAGTATCCATTTCAAGCAGTATTTAAGTCCCATTTCCAATTTGCAGCCCTTGAGGAGCGGTTCAGTGCAGGCGGGTGAGGCCGAAACCTAATGACGGCTTCTCCAAGGGCTTATTGAGAATGATGAATACTCAGAAGGGGGAGGATTGCTCCGTGTGAATTCATGAATTTGAAACAGATTATTTAAACGGGGATCAAATTAAATTCTTGCTCTCGCACCCGATGTGGACACATTAGTTCAAGGGCAAAGACTGCCGTCTAAAGCCTTTATAAAGTAGGTTCTCTGAGGGGGGAAAAAAAAACAGACAAGGTATCAAATCGCTATTGTGTGATGATTTTAAGGTCAATGATGTGTAAGGAGAAATTGTTGTAAAATATCATTTAAAACATGTGAACAGTTTTTATGAATGTAATCAAGTTAGTTCCACGTGGTTTTGAAGAACATCATTTTTTCAAATAAGAATTTTAGCACTTTATCTTAGGGACCAATTCTCACTATTAACTAGTTGCTTATAGCATGTATATTACTAGCATATTGGCTGCTTATGACTACTTATAAAGCACATATTAATGTCTTATTATGCAAGACCATATTAGATCCCTATAGCATACCTAAACTTATTAATAAGCAGCATATTGAAAGTTTACTGTGGCAAAAACATCAGTAATTATTACTGACAAATGCTTCCCAAAGTGCAAAAAAATAATTCAATAAATCTTAAAAATATGTTAACAACTCGATCACTACTTTCAAAAGATATTTTGATTACACTTTATTGTAGTGTCTCTTAACTAGTTTCTTATTAGCATGCATATTACTACAATATTAGCCATTTATTAGCAGTGAGTAAGCACATATTGCCTTATTCCACATCCCTTAACCTCAGCTTAACATTTACCTAACTCACTCTTAATAGGAACCAAATTAGGAATTTATTGAGGTAAAAGTCATAGTTAATACATTATTTTTGGGGTAAAAAAAACTTTAGATTAGGGAACACATATTCACTATTAACTATTAAGTGAGAATTGGTCCTTAATAGAATTGATATTAATAATTAATTCACAATTATCTTTAAGCTTTTGGGGAGTCGCACCACATGACAAAATACATTTTCATGTACTGGACAATATTCTATCCAAGTGTGCAAAAATTAGAAGTAAAATATGTGAGGTGGGAACAGCCATGGCAGCAAAAGAGAGCGTAGAATAATCTACATAACAAATTGAGCGCTTTGAAGCAGCCTACAGCTTTGAAGAATACATTAAAGTGCCAATGAAGATCACTTAGAGCCAATCATCAAGGAACCTTAATTTAGATCCTCGGTGTGAGATACAAGGAAGCAAAACATATCACTAATAAATGAACATGCGATACAAAAAGAGCGAGATAACTGGGACGTTAAAATAATTCCCAGAGAACATGTGAATGTCTTCCTCAAATGGAATAGTCAATGAGGCAGAGCTGTCCTGCAGGAATGCTACTGTTTAGCTCAGCTCTCCATTAGAGCACATGCCAGTTGATTTGAAAATCTCATTAATGCCCTTACAGAGAAATAGAGATACAGCAAAGAGAGAGAGGCACAGCAGGGATGAAACGTAACTTTCCCCCCTTCTTTCAAACCCATCAATCCACCCCCCCGATTCTTCACTCTCTGCGTCTACTGGGCTCCTACACACTCTCTCATCTGTGCTTCTCTGTAGCGGCGGTAATTGGGCTCGGCTCATTGTTATTCAAAACCCCATAGAACCAATTAGCGGTGGACCTCATGACCTGTCAGTTGCTATGTAATGCCACTAGCTAAAAGACTCTAAAGTGAGGAAGCTGGGAGCAAAAGGTCCAGAAATTTCTTTTAGTTTCCTGATTAATAATCCTGTCAGGGATATCAGAGACATTAAAGGGAAACGCTAGTTCCTGCTACAGCTTTTTACTGCTCCTTCGCTCATTTTGCCCCCTTTCTATTAAACCTTAATGATGGCCGGGGCACAGCAGCCCCACTGTCTTGTTTGATAAATGTACAGTTAACAGGATAATGAGGATTCTTGATCTTCTGGCAATCTGCGACAGAGAAGACCTCTGACCCCCTTCGAGGAACCCGGGAGAGAGATGGACAGATGACTGGAGGGGATGTGGAGGGAGATAGCACTAGAATTATGTGAAAAGATACAGTGCGTGAAGCTGTGCAGTGAACTTGATTTCTAAGTGACTTAAAGATTAAGTCTGCCATTTCTACGCCACCAGTGTCACTAAACATAACTGAGGGGGAAAAAAACACTTTTGGTCATTAGTGGATATCTACAGTGTGCGCAAATGCTGGCTGTTTATACATGCTTCTGCTTACATTACAAGTTACAATGTTAAATCCCAATATAAAATGTTAATTTCCCATACTGTAAAGTTATAGAAAATTATATTTTGAAAAGGTACTGATATGTACCTTTTGAAAAGGTACAGGCCCAGTGACATAATATTTTGTACCTTTTTTCTGAAGTATACTTTATAAGACTGTGATACCTAACTTCACTTGTTTTTAAATTTATTAGACAAAAAACATTACTACCAACAATTTTTCGACCATTAATTAATAATCAGATTGTGTAAATAGGTGCAATGTTACACATTTTACCTTTAAATCCGCAATACAGTGACCAAGACAGACAGAATGTAAATAGTGGTACAGCACAGGCAGCTTTATTAAAAAATATATTTTTAAAGCAAAAAAATATATTGGGTAAAATGCATGAACCAGATTACGTCATGTAACACAGATTTACTAAGATAAATGTATAAATGATTTACTGAACATGAAAACTTCTGGAGGGTTATCCTCCTGCAATTAAAATTAAAGCATGAGGTTTAAACCATCAGAATAGCCTCAGAAAGAAAATAACCTAGAAAAGCTGTGTGATTGACATTTCCATGATATAGTTCAGCATAGGTCTAATGAAAACAGAGGTAGCACAGGTGGAATATTACTGCTCGCTCCAGACCCCTCACCAATAAGGACCCTTCCTGGGGTCTTTGCTAACACAGGCCCTGTTTACATCAGCAGCATGCACATATTAAAATGATAAATCTCTTTCATTATATGATGTCTGCTGGAGATATGTTCCCTTGTAATCTTAAGCCTGATCTTCAGACAGCTCAATAATTCATATTTCCTGATATAAAAGACTAGCCCAAGTCTCTCTTTTATTATACCGCTGTCTGATAACTGACAAAGAAAACAGAAGGCAGCCTGAGTTACATTGCCGGATATTGGAGTGGCAATTGTCTGAAGGGTTAGATTCATCTAAAAATGACTTTCGCTTTCAATTGTCACAGAGTGATAATGGTCAATGTGTACATTTATGTGGGCCACATGGGTAATAAAACAATATGGGCCTGAAGCCTGCATTCATAAAATACACAGTCCTGATATGCCTCCAGCCATAACGGCTCTGGAACTGTAAAACAGAAATCAAGGTTTTCATATTGTAAGCATTTTCTTTTAATCAGGTTTCAGAATGAGAATCCTTGAATTTCAGAAAAAGAGTGGTTTTCCTAAAATGCCATCATCTTAAACATCTGCCATATGAGTTGCGATTAGATGCAGTAAATCAACCTCAAGAACTGCCCCATATCAGTAGGAGCATCTGTTTTATTCACTCAATTTCACTTATTCTTTCTGTGTTTTCATTGGCACCATGAACCAGATTAGGCAAGATACTAAACAGTTTAAAGGAAATTATTTGGACCAGAAAATATTTTACTGGCATCAAAGCCAGACTGACTCACTGGAAGGAAGCAATGTGGAAACTCTAAAGATTTCAAAATGACTTTTTATTGAGATGAGCATATTTTTAGGTGACAATATATTAAATAACATAAATACAAATAAAAATATTTCACTTGAAAAATATATAGCACACAGCTTATCTCACCTCTGAACCTTTTATCAAAGCAAAGTAATTCACTGAAGAAGCAATCTCACACTTACGCTGTGATCTTTGTAAAAAAAAAATTGCCAACGACATAAAGTATTAAATATTTAAAAAATATTAAAATGACAATATATTATAATATAAAAAACTAACACGTAATATTGAAGTAAAAAGACTAAAACTTTTTGTGTTTACATTTTTTTTTTTAAATCTTTTTATTTTGCACTATGCCCTTCTCACACCCAAGAATGGGCATAAGCCATTAATTACATGCAATAAACTCCCGCACTGCTTATAAGCAGCAGGCAATTCCTGTGTTGTCCTAATAAGGGCCGAAACATCTGTTGATCTCTTCTGCATACCAGAATGCCACGTTCATGTAGCAGGTAAAGAGACTTCCATAAGCTCACACCTGTTTTGTGAAAAGCTAGTTGGATCCGATGTGTTGTTTGTGTTCTTGGTGTGTAAAGTGCTTGTTTGGATCGGACCTCTCCTGAGCCACGGCTGATGTTCCCGTGAAGAGCGCAGTTCAGCAGTGCATTAAGTCAAAGTCCTGAAAAAGCCCCCTCTCCAAGTTGTTGGATGGACTCGAGGCCCATCATAAATCCTTTTACAACAAACTCCATAAACCTCTTTGGTGCCTAAATATTTATGGATGCCTGCAGTTCCCCCTGAGGGCTGTTTCGTGTCAGAAGCTCAAACCAGCTCTAATGCACCTGGATCCGCTCCAGGCCTCTTATCTGAGGCTCGTGGTGAAGACTTCGATCCAGAGAGGTTAGGGTGGTCTGCCGTTAGCCACTAGCATCTCCCTTATGGAGAGAAATGAGGAACACACACGTGGGGATGAGCAATAAATTAAAGGGTTAGAGTGCGGGATTCGCCATGCAGCTGTTCCCCTTTTCCGCCACAGCAGTCCAGGCCATTCCCCGGCTCTCTCCGCCACTCAGCTGGGCTCTAGTGACCTGGCAAACACAACCCACGCTGAGTGAACTCTATGGACCAAACAAACAAACAGGCTGTTCCTTGTAAAGGCCCCGCAGTCACTGCCAAGGAAAGCAGAGTAGCCTGGGGGTCAATGTTTTCAGGACTGCACCGGAGGAAACATCGTAGCTCTAAAAGGGCTTGGTGAAAGCCAGATGATTTCACGCTTGGACTGAATTCTCACCAGCCCTGCCGTGATACGAACCGTGCAGAACCACCACACAGGATACAGAGATCAAATGCAACACCGGAAACAGATATATTGTGGCGTATCCTAATAAAATAAATAGCCTTTACAAGAATACTAATGGATATTATGGTTGTTAAGTTAAGTTTCATTCAATTTTAAAACACATGCATTCAGTTCTGTTCTGCGTGAAAAACAAAACTACTGTAACCATTGGAAGCCATCCATAGGTAGGATACATTTTTACTTTTAAAAAGAAGAGATTATTTATTTAACTTCTTGTTATGGATTTATTGTATGTGAATGCAAAAATGAAATACCAGAATGCATGACCAGCAGCAAATCTAACTTTAAGGGTATAGTTCACCCATAAATTTTATTCCAAAGACGAAAGTAGGAGCAACATGATAGTAATTGAGGACAGAACAAAATTTTTTGGGTCAACTATCCATTTTAACATATACGATTATACACATAAAACATGAGGAAAAATGTTAGATAATTGCACATTTAGTTTTTTCATTGCAAGTGCCATTCACACGAATTATACATATGCCTATTATTTAGTTTCCTTAACGCCGAAGGTGTTAATCAGCCGAGTTAACTGATAATAATTAGGAGATTAATCACAATTTTAACCAACTGACAGCCCTACATAGCTGAGTTAAATGTTATGCATGCTTCACATGCTGATGAACCAACAGAAGCACTAGCAGTATTTTCACTTATGCAAATCCTTTAAAGCAATGGAAAACACATCAGCATGTGCATTAACCAGTGACCGATGACTAAAAAAAAAAACCTACAGGCTGACACCAAGAACACCTAAAACAACAAGCCGTTACGCTCACTGGCCTACAAGTGGATGGAGTTTATGGAACACATTCTTGAGACCATATGGGGCAAAGCGGCGCTCGTTTCTCCAAAAGGGTGTGTGTGTGTGTGTGTGTGTGTGAACCGAGCAGCACTTCCCTTCCTGCACTACACGTTCAGCAGGCCCGTGAATCCTCTTGCCTCCTCCCAGTGCGGTGATTACTGCCGTTTACCCTCTTTAATATGTGTAATTCTCATTTTCTCTGACTAGTGAGTAAGAGGCCTCGAGGGAAAAGCGCACTCTGTGGCAGACTGCCAAAGCCCTCCTTTAGAAAAGACTCCCCTCCCGTCCCCCGTCCCCCTGCACACCCCCGTGCGTAGTCAGAACAAGCATGACAGTAAGTGACTGGCTGGATATGTTATTATGATAATTGCACTTTTTTTCTGGGCATTGCTGATAACTTGATTACACGATGGCTATTGTTATGGCTTTCACACATCCCTCAAAGTGACATTTACAAAAAGGTTGAGGCCCTGACAGGCTAAATGGCTTTAGTTCGCTACAGGAAGAGAGAGCAAAGGTCACAATGGGCATCACACGATGAATACTTATGCAATTTACACAGCACGACAGCCCGTCCGGCAGAGCTGCCAAAACATACCATTGACAGACACTAAGTATAGATGTAAACTGCGCATCTGTATTTGATACACGCAGAGAGGGCTTCTTACTGTCTCTTCAAAGGGAGAGTTGAATAAACCGCTGATTATTTCTTTCATACGAAGAGTTTTTCCATCTGCCTCTCTGAGCTGTGATGAGAAGCATGTGTTCTGAACAATAATGGTCAAACTGACCAACCACTCAGCGAGAGAATATTCCCATAACCACACTGTGGTAAGAACCAGTGAACTGGATTTGCACGCTGGGCTGGCCTGGGAGAGATCGCTTTCAAATGAATTGTGAAATCATCAGCTCAAATGGTTTGGCTAAACAGCAAGAGAGAGAGAGAGTCGCTTTAATAAGGCACCACAACAGTAGCTCGACTCGTTCTGAAATGCATCCAAAACCACATATATTGGCACTTTACAGCAATACGCCATTGGCACGAGCGTTCCTTTAAAATGGAATCAAATCGCTGCGTGGGTTTTTTAAACAAATACGAGAGGGATGGCGATTGAAACGCCAGGAAGCGCTTGCGTATAAGAGGTGGCTCTCCCTGCTTTCCTCCCTCTCACAGTCTGTACTTTTCATCCAAGGTTTACATTACGCTGCACAGAAAGGCCAGTGTAAAAACACAGAAGCCTGATGACAGAACCGCCAAGAATGTTGACCTTACCGCCATTGGTAATGTTTCACTGGAGTTCCCTTAATAAAGGGGTGAAATAATTTCCACCAAAAGAGGTTGGAGGTGATGACAGTTCAGATTAATGCGCTCTGTAACGCCGCCAGAATAACAACTGCTCCCGCATGCATCATGAAAAAGCAGCAAGTTTGGCAGGAGGCGAGAGCTGCCAGGTCCACAAACTCATGCATATTTGGGTCTGTGAACATCTGCCAGCACAAATAATTTACTGCACCACCCCCCCATCCATCCTTCTCCTCTCACTAACGGGTGCTAGATCCCCCTTGACAAGCCTGTTCCAAGTTGCGAGGAAAACGCCTGTCATATGTGCTCGCTAGGATGCATACGCAAATACCTAAACATATGGGTGCACACATGTGAAGAAACTTAGCCATTTATGCGGTTACATAGATGCTGTATACATAACGAGCTCAAACTATTTTTGTGTCAACTATAAATGAGCTAATGGATGTAAACAGAACAAAATATTCTGTAAAGGCCCAAGCAATGACATATGCTCTCACAACAGGGCTGCTTTGGTAATGATGGAAGATGACTGGGAACGCCCAGTTCTCCTCAGCAGCTTTCAATACAGTCCCACTGCTTCCTGCATTGCATGAGAAAAGCAGGGGCATATACAATGGTCCCAAATAAATGTATCATAAATTGTGATAAATGATTAAATCAAGTGTATGCACCGGCAGTAATATTCTGTCTGATGATAAACCAATGTTTTTCTTTTTTATTTATTTATTTTTCTTAGGTTTTTTTTCAGGCTGATAACTGGGGACAATATAAAAATTCTTCATTATACTGTTTTTTTCCATACATTTTCGTACAAATAAAAAGCTAAAATCAGCTGTCAGAGGTGAAGGCACTGCAGTATTAAAACTTTCAGATTTGCAAAAATGTCATTTAACAGTGTGATCAAACTATTAGGTTTTAAAGATTTAAAAATAAACATTTTAGAAGTGAAAGATAATTGTAATGTAAATTTCAAATTTAAAAATATATATTTTATTATATTTATTAAATTCATATAATAAATCATATTATATTAATATATTTTTATATTTTAAATAAAAATTCACAAAGTTTTTGTAATAAATCATATAGAAAGTGTCTGTATGTATGTATATATATATATATATATATATATATATATATATATATATAGAGAGAGAGAGAGAGAGAGAGAGAGAGATAAGGATAGATAAATAGATAGATATAGATACAGATATATATGCTACTATTTATTATTTAGTTATGCATGTAAATCTTTATTGTTTTTTTTTTTTACATTTACTGTTGGTAAAGGTTCAGAAAACTGAATTAGCATCATTTGTTTTATATGCAGTGTGAATAAAGTGTCCAAACGGTTTCTGTAGCCGCTGTACATAAAGCAGAACTAATGGCTTTGTGCTCACCAAAGAAGTCCCATAGCAGGCCGACGATCAGCAGAAGCCCAAAGAGGCCTATCTATCCGGCGAGCTGAGGAGAGACAGATAAAACAAACTTTGCAGGCAGGCAGGCAGGCTCAGTGTTCCAGTCCAAAGGTATCAGATGATTAAACATCTTGAGGGGACTTATTATTATTCAAAACGTTCTTGGCTAACAGACGCCGAATAAATCATTAATGCCCTCTACCCAAATACCTGCGGTTTCATTCAGATCACACATAAGCGCTGTGGTGCAGAGGGCAGAAGTGCTTCCAGACAAAAGCAGCGACATACCAGTGATCTTCCATGCCCACCTTAAGCCTGACCACAACAGATCGCATTTAATAAGGGGCCTTTCCACTACTTGTGCTCCCTCTAATCCAGCTGGGCAGGGATGGGTTGAGCCCAACACTAGTTCATTCTTGCTCAAGGGCACCTCTATTTCTCCAGCATGGCTAAGCTAGCAGCCGTTATTAGGAACATCTGGACACTCCAATCCAGCGCTTAACGGTGGGGGGATTTTACAACAATAAATTCAGCAGATGTTGCGGGGCAAGAGTAAATATTTGTAAAGACATCAGTGATTTTCCAACGTGCTCCTCTGGTGATCCGCAGGGGAGGGTACATTCCGGATTACTGCTCTCCTGCTAACATACCTCCCGTCCAGAGCTAAACTGTTCGATAAATCCTTACCCTACTTCAACTCTTCAGCAACAGCTTTTAAAGACATTCACTATCCAACAACCACTGTAAAACTCTGAGAAACTGATTATATATGTGTGTGTGTGTGTGTGTGTGTGTGTGTGTGTGTCAAAGACGTCAAGATGAAAAGTGATTTTATGTCAATAGAAAGCACAATAAATTTCATCTTTGGAGAATAAAACGTCAAAATTTGGTTTATATAATGTTACATTGTCATTCAGTGTAACAAAATATTTTTGTATATGATTATTCTGCCTTGTACATATTAAATATAAAAGAATAAGGAAGCATATTCAAATTTATTGCGTTTTAAATGAGTAAAAAAACTTACTGATAAATAGCAAAACCTAGGATAAAAAACCAGGGCAAAATCTAGAATTATGGCAAATTTTAAAAATGTAAAATTACAACTAATTAGTATTTGAGGTGGGAAAAAAAATCATCTTTTAATGTGTTATAATTAGATTTTTGTTGTAAATATGCCTGACAAGATTGTTACACTGAATCTTACACTTACATTTTGGCGGATAAAATTAGTAAACCAAGGCAAATGTGTGATATTTATTTCTGGCTCAGAAAAACAAAAACAAAATTAATTTAAACAGAAAACGTTTTCATTTTTGGAGAAAAATAACAACAATTTGAAGCAGTATTACATTTAAGCTCTTTTTTGACCCACATAAATGTGTGTGTATGTGTATATGTATGTATATATATACACACACACACACACACACACACACACACACACACACACACACATATAGGGTTAGGCTAAAAACATGTTTAATTTAATGCTCTTTAGTGTATTTGGAGAGCTTCTTGCAGATGTTTGCCCTTCCTCCCAAACCACATACTTATTAATTTGTTCTTACGCTTAAAAAATATTCAGTAGATCCCAGCTGTAACCTCAGTGGAAATCTGTGGGAAAGAAACTTCAGCTTTGCTAACTCACACACTGTTATCCACATTACACTTAGCCAAAGTACTAACCCTGCCTCCCCTGAGCGCCCACAGGCTGTGGGTCAATTCCAGGCCACCTCCAGCCAAACCCACAGGGAGTGGAGCCTGTCAATGTGCAAACCGACAGTGCTGAGGTCTGTGGTTTACAGGGGGGTCACAGTACTGACTCTGTCTCCACTCTCCACTGCACCTCAGCTATCCCCACACACACTGCAAAATCAAAAACAATCAGGCCGTAACCAGTGATCTGTTTTGGGCGACTATACGTTGCTTTATGTAATGATGTGCGTCGTGTTTGAAAACATTTATCAATTTTATCAACCTGAACACTTTTACGGTTTGAATAAATGTTTTGTTTAATTGCCTCTCGTTTACCGTGCAGCCAACGACTGATGTAACGCCGAGACGCCTACCTTAATTCAGTCCCTTCTTTAGGGCAACAACTATTCATCAGCCTTTGTTTAAAGCAGCAACATAAGTGCTGTAGTTTTTAAGGGAGCCATCTGCTGGGGTGATAGGAACAGTCTCCCGGATGAAAACACGTCTCACTGCAATACAAGCCTGCTCTCTGCTGGAGAAAAGAAATACAGCAGACTTAAAAAAAAGAAACATTTTAGTCTAAGCTACATAGCTCAAACAGGGAAAACTAGTATATTCCATATAAGTTAGTACGGAAGTTGTTAAATGTAGGTATCAGTTACGATTAATAATGTAGAATAAGGTCATGTAGAATAAGGCATTAATATGTATTTAATTAGCACTAATAAATGGCTAATATTCTAGTAATATCCATGCTAATAAGCAACTAATAGGTGTAAACTTAAAATAAGTGTTACTGTTTTGATTTAATTTCTACATATACCAATACATTTAACATTAACACACTGTATGAAATAGACTAATTAACAAAGATAATGAGAGTATTATATTAATGTAATTATAAAGGAATGAATCTAAATTAATACATTAGGTAAAAAAAAAAAGAATATTGCTAGTGGATGATACCTAATGTAAGAACTACTGTTAGTGACTTACTCAAATTTAATGCTGGATTTAAGCTATTCAACTTAATCAAAATGATAGACATTATTTATTAACAAGTCAAAGCAACAGATCTCAACAGGTCCCAGTAGTCATTATTTTTAAACTTCACAGATTGAATCCTCTTTTGTCTTTTATATCAGTTTAGGGAACGAAGCAAATTCATTCCCACCTGAACATGCAATCACACACACACACACACACACACACACACACACACACACACACACACACACACATTCCCTACTACATGAATTCACACGCAACCTATTTTTAAGGTAATTTTTCCTTGTGTTTTACAGGTGGATAATCACCTTCTCAAGCAAATTTCTTTTTTCGCCCCTAAAGTCACTCATCAGGGAATCTGCATTTCAATTCACCGACAAATTTGTAGCACAAAGGCTCAATCAAAGTTTCAGGATCACAGGAGGATCAGAGTGATGAAAAGTTGTAGAGGATCTGAGATGAAAGGGGCAGACGAGGCCGCTTGTAAAGGTGACATTAGAGGCTGTTTTACCCTGTATGCAGACTAATGAGGAGCGAAAGACAAAGAGAGAGAGAGAGAGCACTGTCAAGCATATTTTTCCTCTTCAAACACTCACAACCGCCCATACAGAGCTTTTACACACCCCCATGTACTTCAAAAGGCCCAATTCTTCATTCTCCTAAAGAGGTGAGCTGCCTTATTTTTAGTCCCAGTCTTCATTAAAACATCCTGATGATGCTTCATGCAGCCTGTTCTTTTATGCCATTATCAATGTCATCCTTTCAATGCTACACACCAGCATGTGATAAAAAGCGTTCTGTTAGGGTTTACTTTGAAGTGCTATGCTACGCAAACTACGAATCTCCAAAGCACAGCATAGACAGCTCAACATCGCTGACGTCTCATTAAAGAGTCTCAGGCGTAGACTGACATGTATCTTGTAATTGCTCCTTGATCTATTGCTCCTTGAGTGACATCCACATCCATCTCACATATTAATGCCTTCAAAGGGCTAGTTTCCAGTCTCTAAAACAACAAATAGTGAAGACAACAGTGCTCCTCAAGACCCACAGCAGCCCTTTCGATCTCAAAAACAGTGTTTATAACTTTCTAAAGAGCATGGCTTCCATTAAAACCACAGATGCCTCTCAAAACATGTCTACAGCACTTTAAGAAAGAGGACGTGATGCAAGACGGGTGGGAGCCAGTGAGTATTTGGGGAATCTCTGGACATCCACATCTCTACACTCTTCCACTGCGGCACTCCCATAGGAAACAGATGACAGGTTAAGCTGTCTTTTTTCACTCTTTAAAGCCATTCGAAATCATTTTGAGTAAGGATTACCAAATGTGGCCATCTCAGGCTGGAACAAATGAACACAGATGTAGTTTTCCATTTAACAGCCCGTTTATATTTTGCAGATTTCTCCCTCCGGAGGAGAGTGGTTTGATCTTTTAAGTTGTAATTGACGTTGGAGACCACAGACCCTTTCTGCGGCAAAAGTATTTTCCAAAACAAATGATCAGTCATGCACACATAAACACACCAATGAACCACACACACACACGCTCATTTACAATATATATATACACACACCCTAAGATCCAAAAAAAATCATGCATGTTTGAAATGTTTGAAATTTTATTCATTGCAAAATGACATCATCAACACAAGAATGTGAGGGAAGTGCAGAATGACAACAACACGGGACTGATCTCACTCGGTCTCCAGTTTCTAAAGCACCACTGGGAATTGAACCTCTGTCTGTGGAGCCCTAGTCTTCAACCGCTAGGTCACCACCCCATGTCACAGAAAACTGGATGAAGTTACAGCTTCCTGAATAATGTAGTAATGCCCAAGCTTGTGTTTTGTTAAGTTGGTTCTGTGAGTCGACAGCAAGATACATCATGTTAGTTAGAGTTAAATTACCATCCTGACTAAAATGAGAACAAACACTGACTTGAGACCTTTTCTGCGAGGTCATCCAACATGCTTGTAGAGACACTATTTAATTGTCATTTTGTCATTTAATTGACGCGATTCTTGATATTTTTATGAAATGTCAGTGAGCATTTAATAGTAAATTTACCCTTCTTGAAATCACTTGACAAGAATTTAATTTTTTTTTTCATTTCAAATAAAGCTAATAGTTGACAATCGTGAACCTTAATTTTCCACTCGCTATTGGTAGTCTAGAGTATTTTATTTGACAAACATTTGAGTATATGCATGATAAGTCATTAAAAATGTCCTAAAAGAGAAAAGCTTATACATTGTAAATTTGCTAAAATATTATTGTCAGCTTTTGGCAAAAACTAGCATATATGGATGGTTTCAAAAGCTAATATGAAGTCACTAAAGCAAGAAAGCACTAGGCGTTTAGCGGGCATTTTCTTATCCAAAACTGAAAAAAAAAAAAAAAGGATCTCTTGCTCTTGACAGTTTCTAACAAGATCTCTGAGGATTTGACAGATGATTGCCTCATTATGTGGTTTATGTAATGAGAGAGAGATGTGGGGGAGAGTCTGATACAGAAACCCTGCTGTAAAAGTATTACAGCAGAACGGGCTCAAACCTGACAACAGCCTGATGGGATAAAAACAAAGTCATCTCACATAATCAGGACTGGAATATATCGTCAACATTTCTGCCAGTGGAGCATATAAGCCAGCGATGCTATAAATACATCCCATATGCCCTGTGGTTGCGTCGTTCCAGTGTTTCACACACTAATGTGAGGGTTTGGGGTGAAGAGCGCTCTAACTCTCTTCTCCCATTACAGCGGTGCTGTAACAGATAGGGAATGTCAGCGCCTTGTGAGACGTGTGAATGTGGGATGTCTTCTCCTCCAGGCGTGTGTAATTTGTGCTGGGCAGGGACAGAAGCGGAGAGAATGAGAACAGGGCCTTGATCCATTGGTGGTTAACCGTAGCTTAATGAGGGGGAAAAACAGTGACGCAAGCCTCAACTCGGATGTCACAAAGCTCTAAGAAGCACTTGAATGGCCACAGCAAGACTAATTTTAACACGGCTAGCATGATCAGAGACAGACATAGTGACACCATGACTGAAGAATCTTACCAGGATATGTGATACCACTGTGAAACAATATCCCCAATACAGACCGTTTAAAGGGTAAAATGGTTTTCTCTCATTATGCTTTACTGGGCATTATATGAAAAGGATCATAATAAAATAATTCCTACATAAAAAATGCTGAACTATGTTCTTCATAACATGTATACATATATACACACACACACACACACACACACACACATATATATATATACACACACACACAAAAACATTTTGCCTACATTTTGCCTACATCAGTTACTTTTTTGTTGTTCATTATTACTTTATATTTATTATTACTTTATACCCCATTTGATTTTTATTTTATTAACAAATTACTGTAATACATTTTTTTGTTTAATTTTAATAATTCAACTAGGCCTAATACATTTAAATTAACATTAAATACTATTATGATGTATAAATGCATGTAAAATTATGTTAGAAAAAACTTGTATATGGTATAAATATATTACATATAAAATATAAATTGAGTTATTTATATATAGTTATTTATATGAAGAGTTCAGATGCAAAATCCGGATACAAAAAGTGCCATTTTTTTCTAAAAAGAGCATTTTTATCAGGTATAGATTCAGTCATTTCAATTTTACGGCAAAGAATGGTTTTCATTGCTTTCATTGTTTTGATTGTATAAATCAAATATAAAATTGATAAATATAACTAAAGCATCCTTTTTTTGGCCTTATATGAAATGAGCTTTTAGCATTCTGCAACAGGTATGGAACAGAGAAAGTGCCAGTCAAAACCACATAAAAGAGCAAGGAAAATCAGGTGAAGCCAGCACCAAAACGGTGCAAATTTGAACTCTTCACCTTTGATACTACTCTTAGCTATACGCAAAGACAAAAAAACGCGGGGTATGCTAGCAAGACCAACATAAATGCTAATAAGGTAAGCTAAACACCATGAAATTGGAGAAACTGTATAAGCTTTAGTTGGGTTGTGTTATCAAAGGTTGAACAAGTCATGTTTTTCAAATGGATCTGACCGGCGCAGGAGCAAAAGTAAAAGCAGCATCGTTTACTGAGGTTAAACCCCCCTCGGGGGAAGAGGTGGGGCCCGTTTGCAGTCAGTATATGTTAGCAGACTTTTAAAAGCGATCACCACGCTGTGATCTTTAAGCTCACAGTAATATGAGACAAACCAAGTGGGCATCTGGTTCTGGTTAGTGCTTTGGAAATCTGATTAAAGGAAAATTTCCAGGCACATTGAAAAGTATTCACCGTAATTACTGAGAACAGCTTATACAGATCAGACCACAAAGATCTAAACATGAAACCAATGTTGTGGTTCGCTCCTCTATTAAATATGAGACACAATAATAGCGAGGGAGGGAAGTGGGTCTCAAGTGAACAAATTGATGTGGCTGGTGGGGGTTCAAGTTGTATTTGGGGAGGGTCAGGGTTCCCTCAAAGTTAATGGGGTATTATGTTCCTTTCCTGTGCAAAATCTTCAGACTTCAGCGGAATAAAACTTTAATGCAGTGCCAAAAAGCTCTTCTCAGTGTCACGGGCTTTGATAAACTACGGTTACAACATGAACAGCCAAGCCAAGAAACCGAACGAAACCACAATGACCACAGTCAGTTCATCGTAGAACCAAAAAAAAAACAGATCTGTGCAAGCGCGAGGCTCAGCCAAACCTCAGTGTAGACAATAAATCGTATTAGCACAAATAAAAATCTTGATGGATGACTGTGTTGAGGTCAGTGTTTAACAACAAGTCTCTCGTTTTTTGTTGTTGAGTGCTGAAATCAAAACCATATGCTGAGAGTTTGTGCAATCTGTGTATTGGGAGTTTATTGCCAGGCCTCTTCACGGAAAACTAAGAAAAGCTTCTTCTTCTTTTTTTGCCAAGGGATAGATTTCATTAAGTACATAAACAGTGTCTTCCACTTCTGCCTAATTAATACAAAGCATCGGTAATTTGAGTTTTTAGGACATCAGAGATGACTGCTCACCACCCTACGCTCATTTTCAAGGCAAAATATTTACCCCAGAGGACACAAATCCCCTAACCATCCTCCATCAAAACGCAACCGTGTAGAACAGAACACAAGAGGGCAGTCTGATCCCTTCACTATAAAGAACGCGGCTTTGTACACGGTGTGATGAAACGACCTGTAATTAGAGATTTTGACTCACAGGAACAGGATCAGAAGAGTCTCGAGGCAAATCATTCTGTTTTTATGAAACAGCTGAAGCGTAGATGCGAGTCTTTTAGATGAAAGATGAAAGAACGACAGATTTGGAAAGGCGCGAAAGGAAAGGTTCGTTTTTGGGTGAACTGTATCTTTATGGTTATTGGCAACAACCCAATAAAAGAACACCGGATAAAACAAAATACATTTTTGCGATGCCAACAGTCGGCTTCGACCGAATAACGACAGCGATAAAACAATTGATAACTCTTAAATAATAGCGACTTAAGTTATCAGTGAGCCTGCGTTGCGTTTTCTTTATCTTCATCATTTAAAGTAAGTGGCAGGTGCAATATTTCAAAATAAAGTAATATGGGAAACGTTGGTATGGTTTTGCAAGGGCAGTTTTGACAGAAGTTTGCCCAGAATGAAAATTCGTGTCACTCACCCCTCTTCTGCCCTGAAAGACGAGAAGTGGCATAAAAGTGTTTCATGTGATGTAAGTCGCCCGAATGGCATCCATAGCATTTGAAAATCAGACAGAATTTTTTAATTGACTTAAAATTATGACAATGTTGCGTTTTAGTCACTTTATTTTGTTTACATAAGAACCGAAATGAGCGCGAAATATCATAGGTGTTCCCTGGACCACAAAACCAGTCATAATGGCCAATTAAAATGTATGCATCATCTGAAAGCTGAATACATAAGTCTGTTAGGATATCACGATATTTGGCTGAGATACAGCTATTTGAAAATCCGGGATATGCAAAAATATAAAATAAATATATAAAAAGTTGAGAAAATGTCTTTAAAAGTCGCCCAAAATTAAGTCCTTATCACTAATCAAAATTAAGTCCTTATCACTAATCTCAAAATAAATCAATTTTTGCTATCAATGTTTCTAATGTTTAAGAAAAAGAAAGCAGATAGGAAATTGCACATTATTTATTTTGTTTTTGTATACTCTTTAAACAACAGACATTATTTCACCAATGTAGCGGTTTCATATAGCTAATTGTAGCTATTTCAGTATTTTTTAGTTTATTTGTCGATTCAATTTGTTACAAAGAACCTTGGTTAACTTGCACACAACATTTCAGAATAAAAGGGGAACCTAAATTACACCAAATTAGATTTGTTTTCTGTTACAGAATTAATTTATTAATACAATTAATATATAACTTTTGAACTGAAAAAAAAAAAAAGTGTCACAGTTTGAACAAAAATATAAAGCAGCACATTTTCTTAACATTGATAGTAAGAAATGTTTCTCGAGGACCAAATCAGCATTTTAAAATTATTTATGAAGGATTACATGACACTGAATACTGGATTATAATTCAGCACATTACAGAAAAATATTATTAAAAATATACTTAAATATAAAATAATTACAATTTTAAAATAATTTCACTACATTTTTGTTTCAACTGAATTTTTATCAAATAAACCCAGCCTAGTAAGAATAAGACTTCTTTTAAAGACATTAAAAGATCTTACAAGACCTCAAGCCTTTTAGCAGTAACGTATACATGCAGAGACACACACACACAGACACACACACACACACACACACACACACTTAGCAACAGTAGCACACTGAATGTCCACTCAACACACACATTCCTCTCTCATCTTGGCAATCTGAAGTAGAGCCACTCTGGCCTCTTCATCCATGTAACCCTGAAAAAAACATGAATGCTAACATCTTTAAAGCTATAATAATAATAATAATAATAATAATAATACAATATAGACAATACAAAAATAAAATTCTACCTGTGCTGCACTGAGCAATCGTGTTCGGTAAATTGAAAGCACATGTCTATAATGTTTTTCACAGTCCTGTCAAAAAAAAAGAAGGAAAAGAAAACAAGGAATTCATTATGCACTGGATATCCCATCAGGTTAAAAAAAATTAATAATGCATAAACCGAAATGGACAATACAGGTCATAAAGTGTTCTATTTTGTTGGATTACATTAAAAGCATTGGGGGGAGTGAGAGTTATTTTGATAAAAGTTAAGATGCCTCTGGAGAGTGATTCATGGGTAATGCTGTTTTTGGTCACAGTCGCTGCAGATTTCTTGTAATACCGCCGGACGATTTCATGTCACTCTGTGGGATTGTAAAAATTGCTTCTGTTAAGTCTGCCGAGGTGAAGACCTCTCCAGCCACCCATCTCATGCTGCTAAGAAACATGCTACTGTAACAAATGTATGTCTGTCTGTGCAATAGCACAAAAACTCTACTAGCATACTGAATTTAAATTTGGTGAATTTAGATATGATATTCTGTTTTCCACAAAAACAGCATAAGAAACCATGAATCCCAAAAAATAAGTAATATAATAAATATGTATTTTTTGTATTAGTGTTCATTTCTGTAGCCCAAATTAATCAATTTCCCCATGAAGATTATTAAAGCTGTAAATTAAAATTAATAGCTTACACAAAAGTGAACATTTTGTCATAAATTTCTCAAAACCTCAAATATAGGATAGAGCAAGCAGTAACTGACCTCTAGCTGTTGTTGCAGGCTGTGGACCTGAGCCTGGAGGGAGCTGTCAGACTGTGATGGGTCGCAGGAGCTGGTGGGTTCTGAGATGTTGACCTGAACCAACTTCTGTCCCTCAAGCTCCACTGATGACTGAGACAGAGAACACATGTAATTACATTTACTGAGGAACAATGTGCCCTGTGTAATGCCCAATGATGATCAGAGTGTTCTAGATGGTTAGATCTGCCAGAAACAATTATGTAACTAATATTCAAGCAATAATCACCTTTTCAACTTGATCCTGCAATCTGCTCCCCTGGTCTTCATTTGTGCTATTTTTGCTTTCTGTTCCAGATGGTTGTGTATTTTTCACTGCCCTTCTAGTGACTTCACATTCTGCTCTGTCACTTCCTGTAGAAGAAGATACTTGGTTCTGCTGTACTTCACTTGTCCATGGCTGCCTGTGTTCTTCTGTCTGAACACCCTCATCCTTTAAGTTTGAGATGTTCACACTGGCCTGGTTTTGTCTCCTCTCCCTCTTTTCAAGGGCCAGTTTGAGTCGTTCCACCTCTTTCTCCTTTTCCTGCACTAAGGCAACAGGAACAAACCTGGCCTGCAGAGCCTCCTGTATAGTGTCCAGCTCAGACTTTTGTTCTTGAAGTTCTCTCAGCAGGTTCTGGTTCTCCTCCTGGGCACTCCGGAACTTCTCTAGAGCCTCGTCAGCTTTGGTTTCAGCCTGTTGCAGTGCATCTTTCAGTGAGCTAGTTATGACTGTGTGCTCATTCTTGTTAATGTAGTTCTCCAGATCTACAGCCGGTTCAGGATTTTCTGTGGTGAGGTCAGTCATGGTGCTCTCCTCATGAGTGCGGCACCATTCTGATGGGGTTTGAGCTTCTTTACACAACATCTCAGCTTGCTGTGTCTCCACTTCTGCTAACCTGGTCCTCAGTGTATTCATTTGCTCTTCCCTGCAGAGAAGCTCATGGGAAAGGCGACTTAGTTCCTGCATTAAGGAGCTCTGGTTCTCCTTCTGCTGCTCCACCTCCCTCCTGCTCTGGATGAGCTCCTTCTGCATCCGTCCTAATTCAGCTACGGCTGCCTCACGCTGACCTTTGACCTCTTGGAGCTGGACTCTCAGCTCTTCTACCAAGTGCTCCCTGACAGCCACTAGATGAGCTTGCATCTGTCTCACTCGGGTTTCTGAGCCTGCCATCCTCCTCTGCACCTCACCCAGGGCCTCCTCCAGTTCCCACGATCGTTTATGGGCTGCATGCAGAGCTTGCTCGCTGCTTCTCCTCAGTCCTTCATACTCCTGAGCACGCAGAGCCAGCGCCGTGTCCAGCCTGTGTACCTCTGCCTCTGCAGCTTCTTGCCTCCTTCGTGAATCTCTTAGTTCTCTCCTAAGAGCCTCTACTTCACCGGGCAATAACTCCATCGGAGCAGATCTCACTGGAACAGGAGCTGCTTGTGTGGGCCTGACCTGAACAATTCACATAGGTAATGATGCAGTAGAAAATACTTTGCTTAAATGAATTGCAGTATTTTTTTATTTTGACGGCTGGTGTCAAGTTTGATCTCTCATTACAAATAAACCATATTAGTTGGTGCACTGCATAAAAATCTATATTAAATTAATAAATTCTCTAAAACAAGTCTTGAAGAATTGAACATTTTTATTTTACTGGTTCACACACTAAAGAACTCTCATACTCATTGATTGTTTAGTTCACCCTATTGTTTTTTTCCAAGCTTGTAAAAATTTATTTCCTATGTTGAACAGAAACTAAGACATTTTGAAGAATTTTGACCAAACGTTTGGAATCAACTGCTTGATTACCAGCATGCTTCAAAACATCTTTTATGCTCAACATAAAAAAATGTAACTCATACAGGTTAGGATAATTATGTATAAATTGACATGAGGATAATTAAATGATGACAATTGTCTGACAAACTATGCCTATATCTTTCAAACTACAACTAAAAAACTGTGCAAGATATCATGATATTACATATTAATGTAATATTACACCGACACTGACGAAACAGTTAATTTAGCATTACATCACTTGATCACCAATTGATCCTCTGCCGTGAATAGGAATAATCTGCACATCTCAAGTCCCATCAGCAAATGGTTAGCGAAAAGATGCACGTTTGTAACAAAAAATAAATAAAAAAAAATTAAAACTGCACCCATTCACTCCAGAGGACCTACTGGTATGCAAATGATATTATGCTAAATTTCTTCAAATCTTTTCCAAAGAAGAAATAAACCATCTACATCTCGGATGGCCTAAGGGAGAGTACATTTTCATTATTATATTTTCATTTTTAGGTGAACACAGCAGCCAAAGATCAAGTTAGATTAGACAGGGTACCTGCGTAGAATCCAGATTCTGACTTTGTTTGGCACCTTTTCCTTCAGGGAACAGGAAACATGTTTAAAACATTAGAGCCAAGCCCTAAAAAGCTTTTGTGATATGACTGATTGCAATCCTGATGTTCTGCCTGTGCCACGTTACCTTCAGCGGAGTGACTGCCATGTTCCCTCTGTAATTCAGACACAACTCTTTACTGATGACAATCACAACTCATGACAGGACCACAATCAGCTACAAGTGACTGCCTCATAGCCTTAATTTAAATGTCATCCCCTAAAGAAACTCACTATTAGTGGCTCTGACAAAGGTTTTTCAGTCTTTACTGATCCTGCTTTGGTCCGGCCAGTCCCTGTTGATAGGGGTTTAGCCTGCATTTGGAAAGAAAAACACCGCCTTAATCAAAAACATCATCTATTAATTAGAATTTGTTACACTGAATTTCAATCTCCCAACAGTAAAATTTATAAAACCTATAATGCATGTGTGTTATCAGTATAAAACTATTTTATGACCAACAGAATCAGTATTCCTCTCCATTGACAGCTGCAGAAGAATATTAAACTTCATGAATTTGATTTCCATCATTGGAGAGACGGAGGCAGGAGCACCAATCGTTATCAAGCAGTCGGGTATTAGGATGATTCCAATCAAAGAGCACTGCGTTTAGTGTTTAAGACTCTAGATGGCAGTAAAATCAATAAACAGATGAAGTTAGTTTTTAGTGCAGCAAAACAATGACTTCTCGGCTGCCGTTAACTGCCTCTCCGGTCTTGAATTATAAATACTTAAACTTAACTGCGAAAGAGCATGCAAATGTGTTAAACAGTTAAAACTGTCAGCTAAATGTCAATGTTACCTGTTGGATCTTCTGTGAAACAGTGGCAGTTTCCTTAGCTGAAAACAAAATTGGGAGAAATGTTTTGAAATGAAAACAAAGCATTTTTTTTTTTTAATCGCTGCATTTAATTATCTGGAGATGTTTAAGTTTAAAGGGTATAATGAGAATCTTTCAGGGCCTCTCTCTTTAAACAAAACTGTTCTTGCAAAAGAAATACAGAGCAGTCACCTTTTGAAACTGATTTCCTTTTAGTGTTAGAATATAAGAAGTGTCTGTGAGCACAGCTAGATCTGACTCTATCAGGCACTTCTCTTAAAATCACACGACATTACCCTTAAATGACAGCGTGCTGGTTGATACGGCAGGTCTAAATTTAAAACTCAACTGACCTGTCGCCTGCAAGAGCATGTTCAGTAATTGCTATATGTAAGGATAACAAGACCACCATTTTGCACTGCCTTTGTGAAAAAAAAAAAAAAACTCTTGCTGGTCACAAGATTATATGGTGTTCTGACGAGGTGACATAACATTTCATTCCACTTTATTCATGTATATGGTGAGAAAACAGGAAAAATTACCTTTGGTGTTTTTTTCCAAGGCATATTGTACAAGTGTAATCAAGTCTTGTTTCTGACTTAGTCTGGCGTAGTGGTAAGCATCATGGCCATAAAGGTCTACTGCAGAAACATCTGCCTTAGTCTTCAAGAGAATATCCGCTGCTTCTTTACAAGAACTCTCACAAGCTAAGATAAGTGCAGTCCTAGTCAGAACACATACATAAAATAAGGGAACGAGTCAGAGGAAAACGGGCCACATAAACAAATATTATTATTGCCACACCAACTGATCAAAGTCAATCACACTCATTCTTTCTGCAATGTCTTTACTTGCATGAGCTTTATCTAAATCAGACATCAAAAGCAGTTCATGTTCTAGACCAGGGGTCACCAAACTTGTTCCTGGAGGGCCGGTGTCCTGCAGAGTTTAGCTCCAACTTGCCTTACACCTGCCTTGAAGCAAGACCTTGATCGGCTGGTTTAGGTCTGTCTGATTAGGATTGGAGCTAAACTCTGCAGGACACTGGCCCCTCCCGGAACAAGTTTGGTGACCCGTATTGTAAACTACATTATTACGTTGTTTGTGAATAAATCTACAGCTGTTCCTGATCTTACCACATTAATCTAAAACCTTCTGACTTTGCTTACACGAACATTACAAAACAATTGTTTGCGCATTTCTCATGATGCTATATCATTACCTAATATTAGAATACATTTTTTTAATATCAACTTTTTCAGTTAGCCCAGGTTTTGTATTTGATTTTTGAATGATTGAATGTGTAGGTTTCATTGAGATTCTGCACCTCAGTTTGCCCCATAAAATTACATACAAGTGGGTTAGGGTTAGTAAGGTGGGTCATTTTTCATCTGGAACACCATTTTCATCTGGAACACATTAGATTTTTTTTAGCACAAAACAAGGGTTAAGTTAACTTTTATATTACCTATTATATTAAATATTAAGTTTCAAATATGAATAAAATGTGTTGCTGCTCTTAAAAAGCAAATAAACATAAGCTTCACTGCGGCTTTCTGCATTGAAACTCTGCCGCTTCAAAGAAATGAAGATGGTTTTCTTAAGGACGCTGACACAATGCAGCTAAGATGACCCGAGATGGCCTTTTTTATATTAGTTTGCAAACTGATTCACGTCAGTATACAGATTGGAATGTGCATTTGCATTTAAACTGTGATCTTCCACATTTTGTATTTTGGTTTCACATACTTGATTTTTTATGCATCATTATTAATACAGAAGATCTGATCATTTTTAAATACTTACTTGTTTTGCTTGTCTCGAAGAACAGAGCGCGCTCCATATTGAACAAGCATCTGGCATGCTCCCGGTTGGCTCATCTTAGCAGCAAGCAATAAGGGCGATCTACCATCCTAAAAAAAAGTCAATGCAACAAACATTGCAGCACCTTTTCAGTTTCAATTTCAAAATCAATTATTCTATCTCACTTTCTCACATTGCTTCTTATAAACACACGTTGTTTCAGGGATATTTAATTGCCGTTTCAAAGCCTATTTTACTTACTGCATCGACAGCATCAATAGATGCACCGCCGTCACAGAGCATTTTGATGGCGGTTTTGCAGCCTGCATATGCTGAAAAACAAAAAGACAGAAGACGTTATAATTTTCCGATCAAACCTGACAGCTAGACACTATATCTGTCCTTGATGCATCACCATCCAGTAACTGATGAATTTATAATGAAAGATCTGCGCAGAAGAATAACAACAATAAATCCGACACGCACACCCAAAAAGCAAAGAGGGCCAAAATAAAAGAACTCATTGTCAAGAGCCTCATTTGGGGTAAGTCTGTAGGCTTGTCATCTGCAGATAAACACTTTCCATGTCAGTGAACTGAATTAAACACTATAAGATGTTATATTGAGGCATGCTCACAAACGTTTCTTGCTTTAGAATCCAAAAACATATATACATGTTCTATAGAATGTCAATGCACTGCAGTCTGCAAAAAAAAAAAAATGCAAATGTGGTATTATAAATGATGAACGCTTTAATAACATTAAGCGGAATAGTAATAAAAAAAATAAAATAAGTAAAAAATAAAAAACTGGATTTTATTATGACCTTCTTTAATGTTTCAATGTTATATTTCTAATTAAAATACAATTTTGTCACATCTTAAAAAGCAAAAAATCTGCATACCTGCATCATGCAAAGCTGTTCGGCCCTGTAGGTCTGTGCTGTCTACAGGACATTTACACTGTAAAAGAAAGAAATTATTAACAAATGCACCTGAGCAATATTATGCATTCTGAATCGATATAAAATTGTGTTGTAAAATCTTAAATGACTTATTTCAAAGCTTAAGTTCGGCTAAATATTTCTCTGCTCAACAAGATAAGAACCTGAGGAGAATGTAACTTGCATAAATGCCATATTAAAGCACATGCTCTCATCATGCATGTAAATACACTCAGTCATCAGATTCCATTTTAATTAAGCTAGTATGTAATTTTCACGTGATAATGATTAGGGTGCATTTTATTTATCATCTTCTTCTTGTAATCCTTTACATTGTTCATAGTTTGAATTATTTTGTTTTTGCCACTTTAATACAATTGACTGCCCATTGAAACTCATCTGCATCCATTTCCTTCCTTTTGACTAGCATTTAATTATTGCTGTATTCACATCAAAGCTTTACGAAGAAGAATTATTCCATTCCAGATAATGCCACACGTTCTCAATGGTGCGTTTGTGAGCAAATGAACTGTTGCTATGATACAAAAATGAGTAAGTAAATTGCTCTGGCCCTGCCTTAAGCGCACAGCTTTATGTGGGGATCAAAAGCAAGAGAAAGTCCAGAGAAAAAAAAACAAAAAAAAACAAATAAGGAAGGGCTTTAAACATAAAACACAAAACATAGAGGGTAGGGAAAGAAAAGAAAGCATTGAGCAGTTTTTGGCAGAGCAATCGCTAAAGGGGCTGGTCAGATGTCAGCGCTGTGACATTCCAATGTGCTTTCTCATTAGTCTTTCTTCCTGTGATTGTTATTGGAGGAACGCAGTGGACGGTACCTGTAGTAGCTTTTGCACACACATGGAATGACCGCCGGCTGCGGCCAGATGCAGAGCTGTTTTACCTGTGGAGGAAAATAACAAGTGACATTTAGAAACAATCACACAGTTGTATGAAATCCATGTAATGAATACAATGTTTTTGGCAGCCCTACGGGACGATATTAGATTTAAATGATAAATAGATGCATGCGCAATTAGCAATGTACTGCATAACTTTTGTGCACGTATCTTGCTAACCACACAACTAACAAATGCCTTTCAGTTCGAGTCTGTTGATTTGTGGGTGTGGGTGTCATGAAATGTCTCAAAATCCTTATGAACCAAACGAGATGAACCTGAACAGGATGCCAATAAATGCATGCACGTCATCTGATCCGGAATGCTTTTTGTATGTGCAGTTTATGATATATTAACGCAGATCAGAACATGTTTATTCACAAACATGTCTGTATTTGTTCAAATCACTGCACAGTCATTTAATCCTGAATTCCAGACTCAAATCGAAAGGCATTTTTTTCTGGTTAGAAACATACATGCACAAACTTTATGCAGTACATGAATAATTGTGCGTTCATCTGTTGATCATTTTGGGTCTGATATCATCTCATACTCTACAAGTTTGTCTCAAGCCTGATGATCGTGTTCCCCAGCACGATGTGTAAAAGATCCAAAGAGCTTCTTGGGCTTCAAATGGAAACAACGACATCCAGTCACTTGCATGGGTATCAATTTCACAAATTAGCTTATTTAATAGTTTGACTAGCGACCGACAAATAGTGCAGAATCATTCACTTTCTTTGATTTATATATTTTTTAAAGTCTAAACTGTTTTAATTATTTTCAAGTTTGAATTAGATTTTGAATCCCAAATTTCAGTGTGGTCATTTGAGCACAGGATTTTATATGCAGACCTACTAAAAATGTGTGACCTTTGACCACAAACCCAGTCTTAATGGTCGATTTTGCAATTTATACAGAATCTGAAAGAATAAATCAGAATAAATAAGCTTTCCACTGATATATAGATACAGCTATTTGAAAATTTGGAATTTGAGGGTGCAAAAAAAACCCAAAAAACATTTTAAACTGACAAAATTGCCTTTAAAGTCATCTAAATGAAGTTCTTAGCCATGCATATTACTTATCAAAAAATGTTGACATTTACGGTAATTTACAAAATATCTTCATTGAACTTTATTTAATGTATTAATGATTTTGGGCATTAAAAGAAAAATCAATCATTTTGATCTACACAATGTTTTGGTTTCGATTTAAGACAGGTTTTGTGGTGCAGGGTCACCTACATGCTTTTATATGAGTATGCAGAAGACAGGAAGTCTTACCGGCAGCATCTACAGCCTTCACATTGACACCATTATCCAGGAAAGCATTTAGACTATTTATGAGGCCGTTGCCAGCAGCAACGTGAAAGCTTAAAAATAGCATAAAAAGATGCGTGTAATTACCATCATTAACATCAAAAGTTTAATTTTGTGTATTTAAATACAACATGAATCATATTCAGACAATTCATATTTTCATACTTCCACGACATCGGCAACATATCGGTGAATTTATCTGTGATTTTCCAATTCTATGAGGATCTATTAAGAGCCAAGAAACTTGAAATGAAACATGCAATAACATGGCGGCCTAGGCCTGTTTCAACAGAAAATAGACAAAGCCACTCCTTGAGAGATCAGTGTTTAGAAGATCACTAAGACTGTTGGTATGTGAAAAGTGAAATAGAGGACTAAAGAAGTATCAGCAAGATGTATGGCATAAAATTCAATCTTAAAAAGGAATGAAAATAAAAACGTGAAACTTTCCTTATTCCATCATATTTACTGGCAAGGTCAAGGCGAGAAAAACCGTATGTTCTATTTGAAAGAAAAACGTTAGCAGGTACAAAATATTTAACAAAAACAGGACGCGAGTGAAATCCTGTCACAGGCCTGACACACCTAACGCATAACAGCCCCCTTTAAAAACAGCTGACCTGAAGAGATAAAAGAAGAAAAATATAACACCGCACAACATGTTTAATACTCTCCCATAAACATATTATCACCAAAGCACCACTATGATTTAGTTAAACGCCTATGTAGTTAGAAGGATTTACTGTATGATTATGTGTTTACTCTGCGGAACAACTTCTCTGCTTTGCAAGTTTCTTTTTCCACTAGTTGGGAACCACTTTAACACCTGACATGGCTCCGTTGTAAACGGGATGTCATGCTGTGATTGGATGAGCCACTGTCCAGTCAGGTACGAACCATTAAGCACTTGTTAAAACCTTGTAAATGCCTTTTTCATTCATTAAAAAAAAATTGGGGGAGCGAGAGTGAGACATAAAAATTTTTTACAAAACAAGATTATGAGATTAAAGTCAGTATTGTGAGAATAATACAAGAATAAAGCTTTAATATTTTCAGAATAGTCTGAAAATAAAGATTTTGAGATTTAAAAGGTGCCATATTTTAAAAATAAATTCAAAACTACCACAATAAAGTTATAGCAGAGATTAAACATATAATAATTTCATAATAAAGCAATAATTTGGAAAGAGATAAAGCAAGCTACAAAGCAAAATTCATTCACAAAAAAAACAATTGTCACTGAAAATTAAGTAATTAAATGTTTTCGAATGTAATGTAAATTTTTAGCTTGATTTAAAAATTACATATTTACTTCTAATGCTTCTCTGAGGTTCAACGTTTATTTGTGCGTTTTGTTTATCCCATAGTAGTATTTATCGCCACAAGTATGTGGCAGGCTCATGGAGGAAAAAAATAATAAATCACATTATGGATCGCGGAAGTAGTTCCATAGCTTTGTCAGTTATACAATAAAAAATACAGACATCTGCACAAAGCAAACAGGGCATTCTAGATAGCTTAGGGTAAAATAGAAACCAATGCAGAAAGGGGATTTAAATAGTATTTAGGTTGAAATTGCTTCAAAATTTGTTTAAGCAGTAAAGCTTTAGGTTGGCGTATATGTGCCACTTGTGATCCAGGCAATTCTAATGCAAAAGAGAAACACTACAAAACTTGAGTGCTACAGACTCCCTACTTTTCATTCGGAAGCAGCTACTGGAAATAAATTCGACAACAATCAAGGCATTGTGCATCTCCATGGAGAACGGAGGAACAAAAAAATAGGGCTATCAAAATCCCTTCCCTCATTCCCTGGCTGGACATTTGCACTTTTATTAAAAAGCTATCTTTTGAGGCAAGAGACGAGTGATGAAATGCATACAGAAGAAGTGAGCGCAGGAGTCCCGGCAGGGAGGAAAGAGATATGTTTTTGAGATTCACGTCAAATCAAAGATCGCAAGACCACTTGATCCCAGAGCCCTTCACAGAGGGGTTCGCTTCCACTTCAAAACAGAAATGAGCTCAGTAGCGCACAGACCCACAGAGGATGCCGACTGACTTTAAAATGAGCTGTCTTTGCAAAAAATGTTACGTTAGTCGGTTTTGCTGCATGGGGTAGAAAATTTAGATTATACTTACAATGGGAAATATTCTCAGTGAGAAGCTCTAATTACTGCTAACTGTACGGCGGACAGTCCTTTTCAGCATCAAGTAAGAGATGGTCACTTGAAAGTGGCACTTACGCAGAATGGCCCTCTGGGTCTAGTTTGGTGGGGCTGGCTCCTTTCTTGAGTGTGGCTGCGAGTTTCTCTATATCTCCATTCTCTGCTGCCTTCATCAGACGCTCATCATACTTTCCCCATTCTGCGCTCTGAGACAATTGCAAATATATATATATATATATATATATATATATCATATATATATATATATATATATATATATATATATATAAAAAATTCAATAATTCACAACCTATTCTATTGCAGCTCTAGAGAGCCGTTATTGGAAGCTAAATGGGTTTTTGTCATCGTCTGTTTGGCTGTGCTAATAAAGACTTACCGTTTTCATTCAACAAAAAGACACTAAAATTGTTTAAGAGAAACAACAATTGTATTTAAAACCTATTTTTACATTTCATAATATAATTCCTAAAATAACAGAATGCTGCTATGCATAATTAAAAAGTTAGCACTGCTATTATATTGTGCAATATGGCGAGTTGGGAAGCTGTATCGATAGGTTAGCATTCACGACTATAGAATTATCCTTCAGTTTACGACAAAGTGATGCTGAATTCTTGATCCTGATTGGCTGACTATCAATAATGAGAAGTTCTAATATGTCTATTATTATCAATAAAAGCACTAGACGTTACAGGTCTGTTGACCGCATTACAATTGCTTATGGCCAAATTATTAGACCCATAGTGTACCACAGTGTGCTAACAATATAAACAATATTTTTGAAATATTCCCACAGTTGTATTCCGTTGCAACAACACAGTAAACAACCTCTGCTTGTCTCACTCACGCGCAATAAGTTTTACTAGAAACACAGGAGAAAAACGCAGAGATAATATCAACTACTGGGCTTTCGAGTAATTTCTGAAGATGTGATAAACGAGTCTGGAGAGTAGCAGAGTCCTTATCACTTTAAACGTAAACATAATTCACTCCTGGTGTTCAACAAAATAATATGCAACTTACAGCACGAGCACGCGCAGACTGACCACCCACAGCCCCATTACTACACACAGATTGAGGACACATTATGGGCTTGGTCCAAAGTCTTGACAAGCTTTTCGAAACGGTAAAACCTGCATCTAACGTTTACCTCGTTTTTCTTAAGTCGTTGTTTCAAACTTTTCATAGCTCCGGTGTAACAGTGACTGAGTCCAGCGCACTTGTCCAGGTGTCCAAATTTGCGTATCTTGTGAAAGTTTGCCCGCAAACTTCATTCCACCCCTCGGTTACAAGGTTCAGCTCTATTGAGACCTGACGCACTCCCACGAACCAATCGTCGGGAAAACTGTGTAACCGCGAGCCAATCGGCGTGCGCTGGGAGTCTCCGCGTGAAGGTCACGCCGTAGAAAAGCTGATTCACATGATTTGTGGGCTACAGATTCCACAGGCTCCTCAGATGCCTTCAAAACCAGCTCGACGATGACTATTTGTTTTGGATACAGCTTCAAATTATACTGGCAGCAAGCTATTCCTGTTTGCAAACTTGTAAACACAAGTTGCGTCATCGGTGCTTAGTTTATGATTTAATGATTCGCCGATGTAACGTATTTATTGCATTATCTGATATTGCGCTTTTTGTGGAAACAGCTAGATATATGCGCTACCGCGGACCTGTTGGCGTCCACAGGTAGCGTTGACATTTTTTTCAGGTTCCAGTTATTAATGCAATTATAAACGATCCGTTATAGCGCCAACTAGTGCATGTAAAAATGTTGATTGGCATTGATTTGGCATTCATTTACGGTCTCTGAAGCCCAAACAGAAGAAAAAAGAAACGCAACTCGACGCTTGCACCTCTAATTCTGACCCAAGCCTTTTGCAGCTTCTTTGCAGGGAATATCCAGTCGTATCTTGTGAATCCCATCCTTTTTTGTGGTATCACATGACAGACCTCTAAACATATTAACAAAAGGATAATTTCTTTGTTGTACAGAAAGTCTGAACAATACCAACGTTGCTTCTGCTTTCAAAACATTAAACAGTAGGGTTCTACCCTTTGAGGTAAAGTCTGTCATTTTATTAAGTCTCCAGCCAAAGTCTGGGAACTCGCCAAATGATCCAGTAGACAAACCTGTTTCAAACATGAGCCTCTTGAAAGACCTCATTCATTCCACCCTTAAAATATGTTCTATGCAACAGCAGTCACCCAAAGAGAGCGTATTCACTGCCTTCGCCATTGTATTCCTCAAAAAGCAGTTATACGAGTGTTTTAACAGTCACTGCAGTCTGCTGAAAAATGACATCATCAGTACAGTAACATGCTCTTTTAATTTTTCATAATGTATTTCAAACTACATAATAGCGTAGGGGGGTGAAAAATGCTACAGAGACACAGCTGAGAAGAACAATTTATTGACTGACATGTTTCAAAGAAAAAGAAAAATGTTTTAAAAAAAACAAAAAACAAAAAAAAAAAATATGATGCAGCATTTCATCTATACATGACCAGGTCCTGTTTATCAATAATACATAATCTAAAAAAAAAATGTATCGATAAAATGGGAGCAATTACCAGCAGCTTTCTGAAGAGACTTAATCTTTGTCTGGAATACCAGACAGATCTTTAAAGTACTGAATTGATATTGACTGATGTTCTGGCCACTAAGATCTTCCACAAGACTGATGAATGAATTAAAAAAAAATAATAAAAATAAAATGAAGATCAGAAAGTAGCACCAAACATCCTTGCTGGCTTCACCCTCAGACAGCTTTGCGATGATATTCCGGAGGTGCAACCTCATAGTCGCTTGCACTGAACAAAGTCGATGAATTCTTCACCAAATACCTAAATTGAGCATAAAAGTCAGTTAAATCAAACACAAAAATCTGTTACTTTCTGCAAATGATGTATTTTAAATAAACTGTTAAACTCAACCTGCATGGCTTTGGCTTGACATTAGGCCAGCTTCATTCAATACTAGTGCTTAAGATCATCATTATATGTCTCACTACTAACCTGACAGACTGAAAAAGTTGCTCAAATTCGCAAAACAAACTCAAAAGAATATTAAAACAGATGCCCGCTTACTTTAAAAAATCTTGTAGGTAGCTGAGAAGCAGGGCCAGACTCTTCTCATCCAGAGGTGTGTAGGCCAGCATTGCTCCAATTCTCACTGTCAGAGGGCAAAAAAAGCGGCTATAAATCACCAAATTACTATTAATGTCAATTCATACATTCTCTTTGATACAGACATTGATTAACGCCCCCCCACCCCACATTTAAGTTCATACCAAAAAGCCTCAGCAGGTGTGGCGCTCCGTAGATCTTTGACATGGATGTATCTGGATGGTTTGCTAGGATCTCCGCATACTGTGGCCTCTCAAACTTGTAGAGGAGCTGAGTGCCCAACATGACATTAAAGTACTCGCGGATTCCAGCAACCACCTCATTTACGGCAAATTCCCTGAGTTAAGGACAAGTATCTGTTTAGAAAATCTCTCCATGACTTATTTGTGAATTTCTACAACGGGGATGGTTTCCACAACAAACAAATAATTTGTGCAACGGTAGTTTCAACTAACTGGACAAGAGAATGGTTTTTACACATGGCACACAAACGTACTTGTTATCAGAGTTTCCTCTTGATTTCTTGTAAGTTGCATAGTCCTCAAGGACATCATCTACATTCTTTTTTGCAGGCAAGTGAAAAAGCTGAACGAGAGAAATAAAACCACAAATATTTTCACAATGCACATTAAGACGTGTTCACAACATTTCAGCATAATTACAAGCATCCAAAAAAAATTGTCTAGACCTCGTGATTACAACATAAACGTAAACTTCACCCGACTTCATCCTAATTAAAAAAAAAAAAAAACTAAAAGGAATTGGCCTCCCTGTCCCAATACTTTTAAATATTTATATTATTTACAAAGTATTGGGACAGTGAGGCCAATTTCTTTATTTTCGATGTCAAAAAACTTTCCAGGTATTTACATCTGGATCCAACACAGAACGTATAAGATAGCACCCTTTGTTTGAACCCACCAATGTGTCACGTGAGCAAAAGAAATGTGAATTTCTATGCTCCGTTTCAGATTTGGGTTTTGCCTACCAATTGGAATGTCATGAAGAAGAAAGAAGTCACTGGTATACCAAGTAACACACATCGAACATGTAGAGCAAGGAAAACAACTTCAGTTGTTGACAGAAACACTATGAGAGCTGTCAGGAAAGACCCTAAAACAACTGGATGTGAGATGAGCAACAACCTCCAGACGGCAGGAGTGAAGGTATCGCAATCTACTGTTCGCAGAAGACTTCACGACCACAGGTACGGAGAAAATGCAAACCAGAAAATGCAAACCGCTCATTAGCAAGAAGGAAGGCCAGGCTGAAACTGCCAAAAAAGTACAGATATGAGTCTCAAAAATTCTGGGACAATGTTTTACAGACTGATGAGACAAAAGGTTAACCTTAACCAAAGTTTGGAGGAAAAAAAAAAAAGATCTGCCCAAACATACAAGCACATCTGTGAAACAGTGGAAAAAATTGCTTCTGGGACAAGCTCAATAATCTTTAATCAACTAAGTCACTCAATTAATCAACTAAATATCACGTCTTACTCATATTACCTTACATTAATTCTATATATTCCAATACTTTTGCTCACAAAAAATGAGTTGGTTCAAACAAAGGGTGATATCTTTTAAGTTGTGTGTTGGATCCAGATGTAAATACCTGGAAATAAAAGCTGGTATGGAAATCTCTGATATTCATCTTTTGATGTCTGTTTTCAGTCTACAGCCAAAATAAAACTGGTCTCACTGTCCCAATGCGTTTGGAGGGGAGCGCATGTATGTATGTGTACGTATGTATATTCTTAGACCGTTTTATTCAATATAGCACACTGAAAAGCAATGCAGCAAGCAGTTTGTCTAGGTTGAGCATGGGAGGATGTCTTTACCTGCTTCTGTCTAGTGATCAGGTCCCAGTCATCTACCAGCCATGGTTTTAACTCCTCAGGAATTTTTACCTTCACTTCTACTCTGTTAATGAAAGTCTCCTCCTGCATACAAAACCACTTTGGGAGTCAAAAACAGCCTCACTTTTAAATCACCGACTCTAAACTGTTTAATCAGGCCTTGAACTGACATACACTCTCCACAGTTGGGTCAACACGTGCCCTCTTCTTGCGTGGGGGGTGAGGCATGTCCCCAGTGCTAGTGCCCTCACCAGCCCCTGGCGCTGAGAAGCAAACAAGACATGAGATTGTTACTGGTTAATAATCAATAACTCCAAAACCACGTAACGTTTAACAAATGTATGATTTTTATTGCATGTGCAACTACTTGAACACTTCGACAAATACTAATAGAACAACGCGATAGATGTATAGAATAAAAACTTACTCTTTTGCTTCTTGTTCTTTGTTTTTCTAGTGAAATTAATAGAAAGCTGTGGTTAAATATGCACCAGTGAACATGACTTTGCAGTTTTGACAATTCATTTAAAAAGAAGAAGCCGAGTTCATTTAAGGGCATTTCAAACTGTAAAAGCTGACATAGTAACACTCACACATCTACATTTTTTTGCTGCACAGCAGCGATTTTCTTGCTCGGTGCGACACCCCTCATCCTTCCCTCAACATAATGGTCTCTGAAAGACAGAATTTTGCATTAAAACTTTTCTCATCCAAAAATAAACATGCATTACAGATCGCATAAACCATTTCTATGATACATCTATTGATTTCCTGTTTTACGCCACTTGTTCTTTCTATACTTTGTTACTCACTGGTTTGCCTTCTGAAGCTCTTTCTGTTTCTGCAGGTTACTGTCCACATATTTGAGCACACGGCTTTCAGGAACCCATTCGTCCCAGCTAGAAACGCATTGCACACACAGTCTCAGAATTAGATGGATCAAATCACATGGTAATTGGCAGAAATATACATAAAAAAAACATACATGAATACATAAACTTACTTCTTATTCCATCCACTGTAATGAATAAAGTATTTCACTTGTTTGTCCTTGATATTGATTCTTACACACTGTGAGGAAAGACAAAATAGATGTAACATCAAAATCAGCCCATTCTCACGGAAGGAAATGAAGATGACAAAACATCCGAGGCTCTGAGACTTAAAAAGGTAAAATAGGCTGTGCCTGTTTCATTCAACATAATACAGAAATCGATATCAAAGGCATAAATTATCCACAAAACCACTACATCAAACACTTGGACTACATTTACACTAAAAGTACATTTAATTCATGTTATTAATATATCAATAAGGCAGAACGGCATGGATGATTCAGACGTATACCTTAGCTTCGTATAGCAATGGCCCATGAAAGCACAGCACTCGTTCACCTGAAAAAGAGACATAAACAGCAGATATTTTAAATATATTGATATAAATAAATTATATAAAAACATGCAATAAACACATGATCATGTTTATTGTATATTAAGCAAATGCATTCAAAATTCATAAAATAAGTTGACTTAAAAATACATTAATGTAAGTTCTTGTTGTAATTTACCAATTTCTGCCTGCTAATTTAAAATTTGCCCATCTATTAAACACTACCAAATGGATTAAGCAAGTTTTAATAGCGTGCTATATATTCAACCAACGTTACACAGGTTTTATTTGTGCGTATAAAAACATGGTACAACAAAGTTTGATTTGTTAACATTTTAGCTATTAAACCGCCCTACCAGTCAGACCCTCGGTTAACTCCGGGTTTATTAAGAGCTAATAATACAAATCGAAAGACTCGATCCTTTGTTCAACGAATCAGATGTTGAATCGAAGCATTTAATTCATCATTTAGGCGGCCACTGTAACATATTTAAAAAGATTCGCTAACGAAGAACGCCTCGTTCAGTAATCAGATCTCTCTGGTGGTTGCTTAATAAGCCGAAGCCTCTAGCGTCTCATTAGCGACATAAATGATTTAAAACAGCCTTAAGCCGACATTCCTAGCATTATGTTATGAATGGCGACACATAACCATTCCCGCCAGGACTTCAATGTTATAACGGGAGCTTCCTGTAAACAAGGCCTGCTACGAGCTAATGGCTACATGACAACAGCTAATGTTTTGTTTCTGAACCACGCGACCGTGTGCGTGTATAAAGACTGCTGCGTGCAACAGAAACGGCTAACGTGCAGTCGTGCATGCGCTCGACTGCCGATCAACAAATCTGCCCGGTTTATAGAAGGCAAGTAGCATCGCTCGGCTAAAACCGCTTTCCTGTGCACATCTAGCTGTGCACACGCGCCATTGTGCGGTGGCGGCGCCCGCTTCCTTTGCGCGGCTGAATGAGAGGATACGCCGAACAACCGAGGGCTCCGTTAGAGGAGACCGGGCTTTCCTGGAGCGAATCTTACCTTCTTGAAATTTAGGTTTAGGGTCCTGTTTCGGCGCCATTCACAGATTAAACAATAAAAATAGCTGGAAAATCAAATCCAGGCATTGCCAGCTCCGATTTAATTCACACAGGGTGAAGGCGCCGCGCTGCGTTTCTATGACGCACTTTTTTGGCGCCCCTGTCAGGTGACTCCCGTCTATGACTCCCGTAATAAACACTATTTAGACAGAAGACCCCGTCGGAGCGTCACAGTTTGTGCAGTGCTCGCGGAAAACCACTCAGAGCAGTATTACATCTCTATTTGTATTGTTGTATGTTTTCATATTTTTCGGATAGTTATTTGTGCTGCATGTGCAATGTAAAATATAAATATTCACAGTTGTGGTAATGAATTTTTAGCCATATTTTTGTCATCACATATATATATATATATATATATATATATATATATATATATATATATATATATATATATATATATATATATAATTTTTTGTAAAAAAATAGACACAAATGTTCTTTGAGTGCCTGAATGCAGTGAATTTACATTATTACAATACTAATTACAACAACCATATCAACCATATCAATATCTTTACTTGAATGAATAGGTTCAGAGTTCATAAATCTGTTCCCTTTAATCTGATGGTCTTTCAACAAAATACTATAGAGTATACAATTATAAGGACAATTATTAGGCATGAACAATGCCTTTTCAATGTTCAGTAGTTTCTTATGAAACTTTAAACCTTACAAACAAAAGTTACAAAAAATATAAATAAATAAAATATAAATAAAATAAAATATATAAAAAAATATATATATATATATATATATATATATATATATATATATATATATATATATTATATATATATTTATTTTATATTTATTTATATATTATATATATATATATATATATATATATATATATATATATATATATATATATATATATATTTATTTATTTATTTATTTATTTATTTATTTTTTTAGTCCATCCACTTTAAAATGATTTGATATGTCCTCTTTAGGAAACCCTTGTCCAGATGCTGACACAGGTTTGTTTTATGAGGAATTCTTGTGATGTTCCTAATAATTCCTTTCTGTCTGCAGATGTAGTTCTCGTGTATGTGAAACTATATGGTCAGAAGTGGACTACAGCAATAACGATTTATTTATATTATGTAAACCTTATACACAGCTGGACATATGCTTCTGTTTTACAATATTTTAGTGCTCACGGTTGTTTTTAAGTCATTTTCACACATGCGTACATTTGATTCATTGTTCAGTTTAACAAAATATGACATTGTTTAAATTGCAGAAAGATAATGACAAATATAATTTTCAGCTTAAACATTCATTGGTTCTTTAATGCAGCCAATAAGCCCCAAGAATAATTATCGGTGCATAATACTACTATTACTAATAATACATAGTTTTATAATAAATAAGTCTCCAAAAGAGAGAAAAGTACATATTTTATATACATATTTTGCCTGTGAATTATTATTTATATTTCTCATTTAAATAACGTTGCACTGGTTCATGCGCGCCTTCCAGACTTCCATAAAGGCCTCTTTAATAAACAAGGGGCAATATCCGACAAGCAATTTTTCAGTTTTTTTCTTAAAGCCCTTCTCGTGAGACAATATATAAACGGATTTAAGCAACTATTGGTGTGAGCTAAGCAAACAGTCACGGGAAACGCGTAAGTGTGGACAATGTAATACGCCTCATCCCAGTAAACCACGTTCAACTTCACCAGAACACCCCAAAACGTAATTGCGTGGTTCGGCATCCAGCAAAGAAAGAACGAAAGAACCACAACCGTGACAGATCTGGTGACTCGGATGCTGCGCTTTGAACGACCGCTATTCAGATTTCGCTTTCTCACAAATCTCAGAAGCAGCATATAGGACGCGGAAAGGATCAACATGGGCAAAACGAAAGCCACCAGGATCTTCTGCAAGTGATAAAAGGCTAGCCAGTAATGTCCGGCGGGAAACTTCAGCAAGCAGAGCTTCTCTCCGGCCACGTTGGTCACGGTGGAGAAAATAGAGGTCGGCGCGGTGGCGACGGTAGCGAAGACCCACAGAGACGCGCAAACCCATCTGACCGAGCAGGACGTCGGGGGTCGGACCCTGTTCTTCGCGACTGCAGCCACGGAGCAGTATCGAGTGATGCTCATGGCAGTGAGGAAGAAGACGCTGGCGTACATGTTCATCACAGTGACCGACAGTATGATCTTGCACATGGCGTCTCCAAACGGCCAGCTGAAGTCCAAAGCGGTATCCACCGCCCAAAACGGAAAAGTCAGGACGAACTGGAGGTCTGTGACAGCTAAATTAACGATGAACACGTTGATGGTGGTGCTCGGTCCGCAGTGTTTCGCTCTCATGATGAAAAGGACGAGCGAATTCCCAACTAAGCCTATTGCGCACACGAGAACGTACACCGCCGAGATCAGGATCCTGAGGACCGGGCTCCTGTCCGCGGTCACGTCTATGTCCTCTAGATTGCCAAATGTGACATGACCCTGAGGGGTTCGGTTAAACGCCCTGGTGCTGTTGAATGGGTCACCCATGGTTAAGCGTCCAATGGCGCGTTCTTGCTGCGCTCAGCCAGCGTTTCCTCAGCGGTTTGCCTACCAGCCGTGCGCTTCCACAATGATATATCCATAGATGCATAGATACATACTCGCGTTTTGGTATTACCCGCCCTTGCAGGGCAAAGATTGGTTAGGGAGTTTTGACATGCATGTCAGCTGCTGAGAATTGAGGGGGTTTAAACCCTTGGGAATGAGGGAGGAGGTTTTATATGTGTACATGGGTCTGTATCGGCGGGTTTCCAAAACACTTCAGTGATCACAAAAGTTAGATTACAAATTTGGGCGCGAATTTCCTCTGGCTTAAAGAGATGCTCGAGAAGAACAGTGGAAGGATGTAACCATGACAAAAGCGAGCTTCTAGGTTACAGTATAAGATGAAGCAGGAACAAGGGTTCCCAAACTTTTGACCGGGGTCATTTTAATAATGTCAGCTTTTTTTGGTTTTGTTTCGTGGACTAAATGTAAACATCTAATTTGTAAAATATCTTACCAGAACAGTACTAAATAAAAAAAAAACATGCATTTTGTATGATCTCTCCTAATTTTCAGATTCTGCAAGGGGTTCCCAAACTTTTGCATGCCATTCACATTTTGCATTTCATGCATTCATAATGAACAGTTACTCACAATTAATATAAAATTAATCAATATGCCGATTTAAAAGACATCAGTTAAAAAAACAACAACTAATTTTGTCTTTTTAAAACATAGGTTACTTCTACATTTCTGTGTGATAGTGATTTAGCACCCGTATGCAGTATTTCTAACAGCTTAAAATTATATTTAATAATTCCCCCATTGTTAAAGTGGATTTTTAATTACATCCAGAAAATAACCAGAGGTCAAACAAAAGACCCAAATACAGATAAGACAGAAATAGAAAAGATTTAATGTATTTGTTTTATTACAGCTAAACCGCTCTCTACATAAACAAGTAACATTCATTAAGTAAACAATGTATCCCAATTCAAATAATAAATAATTCATATAATATTTTGTACAAACTGGTATTGTTTTCCTGTACATAATGATTTCTCTCATAGTGTACCATACAGTAAGAGAAGAACTTAAGGCAGAGAGTTCATACTTGCCAGTTACTGGTACAGCTATAACAGACTGACTGTCTAGTGGTATATTTCAAGGACGTAGCAGATCAGTGGGCACGTGAAATGTAAGATTTCAGTGCAACGTCGAATGGGAGATGTGTGTAAAATGATGGCGGTCTCAATTTTGTGTGCTATCAAGAAACTCAGTGCAAAGGTAAAAATATATAAATTAAAAAGCATGGGTTCAATCCAATTGTTAATTTGCAACACTGAAGACAAAAAAATCACTCATTTAGAAAGGTTAGTGGACTCTTTCGTGTACTGGCTGTCATCAAGAGATTAAAAGTGTGCTAAACGTTCATCCAGGCCCAACATTAGCTGTTCCACAACCTTTTTTTTTTTTAATGCACAGAAATCAATGAGAAACGGCCGTCACATTACAATGCAGCCAGAGGATGCGCACACGCAGCTGGCCATTATCCCGTTTAATTCAAACCAGGTTGAACGCGACACAGCAAGTATGATTGTGGAATTAATGCCTCGGATGTCTCATATAGTACAAATAGGAGAGAAAGAGAGACAAGGACACGTAATTAGCTACTTGTACAATGCGAAGCAAGTGTTAAGAGCTCTCGAAATAATTACGAAATAAATGCACGAAAGTAATGCGTGATCAAACGAATAGTAAAAATATAATATATAGATAAAATAAATAAATTCAATTTAAAACAGACGAAAAACAGACAGCACAGATCATGTTGCAATAAGGTCACCTTCCAAGCACACTTTAAACAAACGTAGAAACTGTAGCCCGCCTGAAGCCCAAACCACACAGACCTTGGGAGAAAAACAAACAAAACATTTCGTTATCGACATTTAAAACGGAATAACGACATTCAATGGAGGAGATGCCAAATAAAAATGGCAAGTGCATTTAGCCATTTTTTAATTTCAATTGTTGTAATCTTGGGAAAGCAAATTTGGATCCTAAGGTCTGCTGGCGAGGGATATCACGCTTCTGTAAGGTTCCTGTCTTGAGGAAATAATTCATATCTGCGCTACAGCTACTGCAACACGGTTCTGGTTATTTTTCTGTCATATCTGCAACAAACTAAATGAGGTATGCTATAGCGTCTGATACCCTCAGTGCTGTTTTTGCGAACCACACCTCGTCTTTTGAGGTTTACTTCAGACAAACAACATCAAAGGATATGAGATCATGAAAAAAAAAATGTAAAAAAAGAAGTACAAGAGTTTACCTCAGGTACTAACCAGCAAATCTGGGCACTGAAACCAAACCCCACTTCTTACATACTTAATGTGGTGATGGATGAGAAAGAATGTGCAACTGGAATAAGACGTGACCTCTGTCGACTCTTCAAGCATGTCGTGGCTAGATTCTGTATTGGCATAAGGGAATGCTTCTGTACAGCATACATCCTACATAACTTAAAAGCAATAATAAATTACCTGCACAGGATAATGGCATTAAATAACTTGATGTTCCCTCGCTGATCAAACAATGGCTGAGGGAAAGAGTCTTAGAAAATAAAATGATAAGGAACTGCCATTCTATTACTTTGACTGAAATAATTATTTGAAGTGAAATAAAATAGCAAAAAGTATAAAAGGTACAGAATAAGATAATCGAACAACACACAGAGCAGTGAAAAACATCTTCAGTATCCATGGAGAAAATACCAACTGAAGTCACTCACTGGGTAGGCAGCGTCCTATTGTTTATATACAAAAGTAAAACTGAAAATAGATTTTTCTTCTCTGTACACAGCAATTTTATTCTTCTCTTTACAAAAGTCTTTGTTCTCTTTTTTTTTTTTCTTCCTCCCCACCTTCTGTCTCGTTCCGCATCGAAATCCAATCACGAGTGCTCAAACTCCTTCTGCGTCCTAAAGTTGTTTGTGATAAAGGCTTGTCCGTTTGGGGGACTCCCGGCGCGGTCAGTCCAGCGAAATGACGTCTGGGATGGAGCCGTATATCACGGATGCGGCGGCGGCGGCGTCAGAGCGCGAACGGGACACGTTGCTGTGCGAGTGGCCGTCTCTCAGACTGCTGGAGGACACCAGGCTGCTGCTGCTTCCGCTGCTGCTGCCCCCGCTGCCGTTGGCCGGCACTAGCGAGCTGCTCGCCGCCGTCCCCGACTGATCCAGGAAGAGTTGAGAGGAACTGTAGGGCATGAAGCGGTTCAGCAGCAGCTCGTGATCTTCTGATGCTGATGCGGAAGCCGAGGCTGCAGCGGCAGCGGCCATGACCATGTTATAATGCTGCGGAGAGGATAGAGATGAACAACTTAAGGCTGTGCCGGTGTCAGATACAGGGACTAGTGCATCTAATCCATCTAGTTTTGCGCCACATGTGGTTCAACAGATGTTTGTTAGAGCACAATGCTGCCCTCTAGCTGCTGTTCCACCTACCTGGTGATTGTCCCCTTGTAAAAACGAGAAGAAATTCAGATCTGTAGAACAAGCAAAAAAAAGGAGTTTGGCATAATGGGTTTCATATTAAAAAAAAAAAAATGTATTCATATTTTAAAAAACAAATAATACAAATTCCTTTATATATGATATATATATATATATATATATATATATATATATATATATATATATACACATATACATATATATACATACACACACAAACTTTTTTTTTTTAGCAACTATCCACTAAATTTATCAAAAGTGTTTATTCAAAACATTTCTGTTTTTAAATAGACTGTTCCTCTGAACTTTCTATTTAAAAAATATCACAGGTTCCACAAACATAACTATTACACACAGCTATTTTCAACATCGATAATAAATGTTTTTTTGAGCACCAAATCAGCATATTACAATGATTTTTGCCAGCACAGAAATATATTTTATACCACTTCAAAATACAGTTTTTAAAAAGCATAAAATGCATTTTAAACCCTATCCAAACGTTACAGACCCTAAACTAATGTCAACGTAGGTAAAAGGAGCATGAGCAATATTATATTCCTGAAATGATGACAGTACCTGAGAGGTCACTGGGTGTGTGGTAATAATGACGGTAGTCTTGGATGAGAGGAGGCGGTGGAGGGATATAGTTTGTCTCCATTGCTGGCATGCTGGGAGCTCGTGCCAGCGGAGATGCCTGATGATGCAGATTTAACACCCTGCAGCAAAACATAACATTAAATTATTCATGAAAACTAGTCAGATACTAAAATAATATTTTAAGTAACAAGTGCAATGGCTCCACATATAATAAAAACATAAAGCCACACTTGAACGTGAATTTATATGACTAAACATAAGTCAAACTGGCATTTCTAAAAAACAAAAAAACAAAAAACAATTTGCTCACAAATGCTCTTTTCTGAAGCAATTCACCCAAAAAATTATTTGTAGGAAAAACAACAGAAAAAATAAAAAAATGAATTCTCACCCTTTGTTGACAGGCGGGGAGGTTGGTGATAGAGATGGACAGGCTCTTTTAGGTGGAGGCTCGTCGTTCTCTTCCTCATCTGAGGAGCTGTCCAGCGTCAGGTCAATCACCTCCACTTTCCTACTGCTACTGCTGCTGCTGTGGGACGAGCTGTTTCTGTGCTCCGACATAACCGACCGACACGAGTCTTCAAGAGAGAAGCATAACAAACAGACCTCTTTGAATCATTATACATCTATGTTGTACTATGCAAATGAGTAGACATTTTTAACTACAGGGCTAAGACAACTATATATTGTATGCCTATAACTTGGCTCATTTTATCTGGAAAAAGAAAACGCATAATTCAGAGGAGTTTTGGACTTGTAGCCTTCCTGGATAATTATACATCACTTGTATATGATTAAATACAAAAGCAATAGTCATTATCAATATTGATGTGGTTTGGGATTGGTAAAATGTTCTTGGGAAAAAAAATAAAAATACTGACTAGAATTTCAACTTGCATAATAATTCACGCAGCGTATAACAGTCTTTGTGGTAGTACCTTCAATGCCATTAGATGAGGCCGACACTTCCTGTACCACCTTCTTGGATCTCATAGGAGCCCAACTACCATCTTCTTTAAACTGAATCTCATCACAATCCACACAACTGCTCAAGATCTCCATGAACAACCTATACAAAAAACACATACCATTAAAAACTAAATAAACACACACACAACTTTAAATAATTTTTAAGTAAATAATTTTTTTCCTGCAATGAAATACTTTTTTTTACTTTCCAGTAAGGCTGCATTAATTTGGTCTGGAACTGAAATTAAATTGAAATGAAAGAGATAGTAAAGACGTTTATGATGTTTTACTTTATTTAAAATAATAAGAAAAATTACCAGCTCCAAACTTGGTGATAAACGCCCAAACACGTTAGGACATTAATGGTAAACCCCCCCGAAAAAAACATAAAAAACAACAACAATATTGTATTTCAGATGGCCCACAATCACAGGTGTAAAAGGTGAGAGCGGCACTGACCCGTCAATAATAAGGTGCTCATACGGGGCTTTCTTGTCACAGACTGGACACACCCAGGTGGGTTTCTTCTCATTCATTTGGATGTAAAGTGTAGCATCAAAGCACTGCAGGTGTGAGCAGGTGAGCGCTCGACAGGGAATCGTCAAGCGCATCTTTCCGAGCTGTTCATTTACACACAGGTGGACACGCATGTCAGCACACATTGTAAAGCGACAGACCGCTCCGAAATTTTATAACTGAATGATTATACAGTAGTAGCTTGTGGTTCATTCTCTAATCGCTTAACATTATTAAACTGAAAAAGAACACTTAATGGGAAGTCAGAGTGTCATAAGCAGGGCTCAGCGGCCTTGGTGAAAAGAAAAGTGTTTCATTATTCTGACAAAATGATTAAATGCAACTGCATCTGAAGGAACATTAAAAGGTTTAACATCCTTTATTCAGGAATGAGGGTCCATTACACACCGGACAGAGCAAGGAGACTCGCAGACTGGTGGTGGCAATCTCACTGTCAGGGTCGGCGGTGAGCTTTTCTTTGACTGAAGAGAAAACACGGAACACTGAATCATTAAATATCTCTTGTCCAAACACAGCTAACAGCTAGCTCAAATAAGATCTGTAACTTGAAGGTTACTGGAATTGGTTTTGAAAATCACTATCACTTAATTAAACAATATCGAGAAAAATGTTCCAAAATACTTGCAGTGGAAGGAATTCAGCTATATAAGCCTCAATCCAACTGTTTTAAGTAAACTTACTGAGTGCTCTTGAGTGGTCTGGGTTTCTAATGCCTTTTGACCGTAGTCTCTGCAGCAAAACTGAGGAGGACTGCTGTCGGACCAGGTACACTGCCATCGAGTAACTCTGTATGGACAACGCCGTATTTAAAGCACATTCTGATGGTGTATTTCCATTTTAAAGGCATCAATAGATTTCAAACAGATTTACATTCATTACCCTTCCGATTTCTGACGTCCATGACACAACAATGGTGTTGGGAACTGTTGTAGACAACCTAACGAGGGAGGTAATGTTGATGGGTCTGCTCGGCCGCTTTGGCTCCACTCCATTTTTGGTTGGGGGAAGATATCCCTGAGGACATCCACAAAAAGCCATTGAGTTCAGCACATGCAACAAACTACAGGATTAATGTTTGCATCTAAAATATTCTTTGTTATAATAGTGAAAGAAGTTGAGGAAAAGAAATCCTTAAAGTCTAGTTTAAATGCCAAACACATGTTTGCGTTGGTTTCATACAAATGTTAAAAATGTTTATCATTTAAATGGAAAAATGGTGAAACTACTTTCCTTACACCATAAATATGAGTATACATGTGTTTATCATTGTTTCAAACAATTTGTCTGACGTTCGCAGATGGACTGAAAGATTCCTGGTGATTTGTGACCAAAAATAAAGCCAGACTCACGGGGAGGTTACAGGGTTTTCCATTCACTTTCACACAAAGGTTGGGTGGGAAATGATCTTCCTGAGGACAACTTGTCTCTGATAAGCAAAACCTGAAAAATATGCGTTGAGATTCCTTTAGAAACGTGTGGGAAAGATTTCCAAGACTCACTCAGAAACCCAAACAAAAGAAAGCTATGAAAATGGGGGAAGGTTAGCCTCAACACAGGAAATCAGAAAATAGACAACACATTCAAATACTCATTATTCAACCGTACAACACATTAAATAGCAAAGAATTTGCTATTTTATAAACAGTTCGTTTTGCATTATCTTAAGCTTTTTGTGATAACGCAAAACATTAAACAACGGTGGCAAGTATTATTTTCGCAAATTATTTTGCTGCATGTTTCCAGTCCAGCTGAGCATTGAGGATCTTTTGTGAGAAACTCTTGTCTTATACCTTAGCTGTACTTGCACGGTGAAGTCACATTTGGTCCCAGAGATGTCCCTGTCGAGACAAGAGGGTGGGAGTAAAGGAATGTGTGATAGAGCGTAGGAGAGAAAAGCATACCAGACATTCTACAGGATCTCTCGCTTGGGCACGTTTGATTAGCGCTATTGTCTGCTATGTAAGAAAGAGAGTAAGATATCTAAAAAGGCAAGATAAGCTCCAAAACAGCTGTTTTAAATTCAGCGGGTTTCAGTTCTGGCTGAAACTGCTTTTTCAGTTCAAATTTATTACGAGCTCAAAATTAGTTAGGTCATTTCAGTCACTTCAACCATGCAACCTTGTCCAATTACGTAATTTAATATCCCCCCTTACACTTACATTGAACTGCTGATCTGTTGAACTTGCTGAGGCGTTAGTGCAAACGCAAAACATGTTTCCTGAAACCTCTGACTGCTGTCTGAGGCTGTGAAACAAAAAGAGAGGAGACCGTTATAAAAGATGGAGAACCCATCTCTCTGTTGATGAAATCACAGCGATGAGATTCGAAGAACTGTGAAGAAAAGGTCAGTCAAGCTTGCCAAGTCTTTTTCATTGCTACAATCAATTTACACTGATATAATTTTATATGTTTACCATTTAAAGGTGACTGTCTTACAAAAAAAAGCTGAGCTCGAGGAGCTTACCAACTAAGTAGGAATTTCGAAAATATATATTACATACGAAGGACATTTAGAGAACCGAGTGCTTCAAAATGGTCTACTCCTTACAGTCCTAAAGAAATGCTTTAGTATGTCTGGTGTGTTTACTGAAGAGGAAGCTGCTAGGGAGGAACAGCTTCCTTGAAATGTAAATAATTTCTGCTGGTCCACATACTTTTGGTTATATAGTATATATTTGCATATTTCTTGACAGCATCCTTGACCAAGCAACCAACAGCAAGTAAAGTTATTATCTCAAACTAATAAAGCAGTTACAGACGCACGGTTGCTGATCCTTTTCTACTTTAAACGCTTATGCAGTTTAGTTCAAAGACAAACTCTACAACACGGCTAAAAATAACTTGGGGTTGCATAACCCAATCTCCTTAAAAGAAGCAAGGGTTTCAGGAGCAAGAGAGAGTGAGAGAGATAAGAGGAAGCTTTATCTGCACCTCTACAGGCGCTCCACACCGCACACACAGGTGGCTGAACTCAATGAAAGAGACTGAAATGAGTGGTGCGTTTTCTGCACACTGACCACTTGAGTAGTCATGTGAAGAGGAAAATCTATTCCACTTGAAGTGGAGAGAGTTTAACAGCGAGAAGCTGGCAGATGATTAATCTGTACTCATGAAGGAGACACCGTGAGCCAATTCTCTGGTGCGCAAAAGATCCATCAACACTGGTTGCTCTATCAGCTCAAACAACTCAAAACTCACCAATCATTTTCATCTCATTGACCTGGAAAGAATGTTCAATCTGAGGGGCTTCAACTCAATATGGGAGAAGGACCATTGTGTTTCCTGAAAGTTGCTTGAAAAGCAATTTGATGTTACAGGGTTCTTTGCCTTGCATAGCAAAAAGCACTTATTATATAGCAATCTGCACATAAATGGAAGCGTTTATAAGAGTGCTTGTAAGAAAATGAACCTTGAAATAAGGAAACCTGCTTCCACACAAATGAGCCAAGCACTGGTTAAGAACCTAGATTTGATTCAAACTGCACTCACTGCGATTCATTTTTGGCATAACTGTCTACATGCATATCTTCATGCATAGTACTTTGATATACATTTTTTCTTTTAAAGCATAAAATGACATACTTGCACCTAAAAAAAAAAACCAAATAATAACCATAAATGTCCTGAAGCGAGAACACGAAGGCTAGTTAGGTGAACATCTCACAAAACAAAATCAGAAAAAGAACATAACACTTGAACCTGCTGACAAGATAACTATGAAAGGAAAAGGCTTTTACATGGCCTCTGTGCTTAATGACACATCCTTTCCATTGATATTGGCCTTTTATTTTAAGCAGGAGCTGGACGACTAAATATAGCACAGGTGGCTCTTGTCCAATCTGATAAGCCATAAATCACTTGAAGAGCACCTTTATGTTTGTATAGGTGGGGGAGGTGAAGTCTTCATAAGAGGCCTACATTGCTTTTAAACAATGTACAAAATCGACTACTCAGTGTGCTGTATGAATTCTAGTGAGACGGCAGCATCATGTCCGAGCTCTCAATCAGATGCACTTCCTAGCAATATATGGATGCTAAGTTTTAAATACAGTAAAGAAGTTAAATCAAGGGCTTACAAACCAAAAAAAGTCAGTAAAATCTTTCAGCGTACAAGACATTTTTGGGCCTTCAAAGTTAACATTTTAGTTAAAAATAACGCATGTAAAAGAAATAAAACCTAATATAGAAATATTATTCAAAAAATATTTTATAGAAAATATTTTAGCATGAATATACATACACAACATACATGAAAGTGATATTATTGAACAAAATAAATGTTGCTGTTGATTTAAGAAAATACCGTCTTGCTATAGAAACAGTAAAATTTGCACAATTGCAAGTTAGAGATCGTTCCTGTTACTCACCTAAACTGGTGGGCTTGATAAGCTCATCAAGTACATCGTAGAATGGCAGCCTTTGGAGCTTGACGTCTGGATGGACTGGGTGAAGGGTGGAGGCCAGATGGGGCAGGCCCAGCTCGTGCTTCGGCCCAAGCAGTGTGACAGGTAGTAGAGATGGTGAGCCATGCCCATCGAATCCCAGCTGTGTCAGGCTGGCAGGCAGGCCTGCGGGAGCCCCTCCAGTGGTGGAGTGTATGCCAGGGATGGAGAGGTCTGTCGGGGACACCATCTTTGTGGGGAAGCGGCGGCGGTAGAGCTCCTTGATCTTCATCTGCACGGCAGGGCTGCAGCCGGCTTTCAACAAATGTAGCGCTTTGGTCAAGAGTTCGTGCTTCCTTCCATGTTTGTTACGGCCTGCATATCCCAGAAGAACCTGAAGCTCTGAGACACGGAGGCTCATCACCATTTGCTGTTGTTAAAAAAGAAAATAGAAAATACAAGAATTAAATCATGCAATAATAATAATTTTTTTAAAAAAGTATAGTTTTTATTATTTGTGTATCAAATAGAGGAAAAAATGTAAACACTGCATAGGAATAAGCTATGGTTGAGTTAATTAGTAAATATTTAGTCCTTTTTTTTTTTTTTTTTTTTTATAGGAATGAAAACAGACAACACCATTCAAAAGCTTATTGCTAAGATTAAAAAAAAAAGTTTTTTTAAAAGAATTCTCTTATGCTTACCAAGATTGAAAGACGGTAATATTGTGAAATAATTACAGTTTGAAATAACGTCTACTTTTAAACATACATATATATATATATATATATATATAAAAATAAGTTTATTCCTGTCTTCAGTATCACATATCCTTCAGAAATTTTTTAAAATATGCAGATTTGGTGAAACATTTCTTGGTATGTGCTGATTAATTATCTGTGGAGATGATAAAAATTGTACCTTGAACAATAAGATTATTTGATGAACGGAAAATTCTAAAGGGAAGCATTTCTTTTGAATAAAAATCCTTTGAAACATTACTATACTTTTGATCACTTTAATGCATCTTAAACATTTTACTAAATATTTGTTCATTACTAATATTTTAAACTCAAAAGTAAACATGCACAAGGTAGTTATGTCAAGATATATTAATATTTACATATTTCAAAATCTGACAATTAGACCTAAGATGTTTAAGATTTAACGTTACTAAATGTGTTTGTGTGCCTGCTATTGGGCATTTAACTTAACTTGTATAAACGCCCAACGGATCTGTTTTAAAGCATTGAAAGTCAAGCTACACCTATGTGTTGCTGGTGCAACCCAAAGAACCATGGCAAACGCTGAAGAAGTGAAGAAGCGGTTCAAACGAAGAAGTATATAGTTGTGACAGCGACAAATAAATATAAATAAAGGTTTACTCGATAACTACAAAAAGAAAACAACCGAACAGAAAAAGACGACATTCTTTCAGTTTCCACTTTGTACCAGGCCAACTAATGATATATAATGCTATGTAGTACAACAAATAAGACACTTTGTTCTGATTTATTTGATATAAGTGGTTAGAATTTTGGAGTGGTGCATGCAGGTTTGACGCAGAAGTATGAATTGGGCTTTAGTCAACCTAACTCATGGTAACTAGTGTTTCATTTTTAATGAAGGTGATTTAATATGATGTTATCCAGTCTGTTCGATAGGACCTATGATTTATAAGCCCTATACGCAATGCAGACTGACTAGCACTAAATTAGCTTCGGGCTCTGTCATAGACGAGCGTGCATTATAAACCACATAATCATACACAATCACGCAGGCCAAAAGAAAGTCAGTGATGATACAATCGGTTCAGTTTGCCAAATGCAGATCAAGTCGGGTTTTAAAGATTTTTATGTTTTAAACATTTGCATTGTGTTGTTTCGTTTGCGATGCCGACCTGTAATTGCGATGGCCCTTATGTACGTTGTTTGACCACGTTTAGACGTTAACACCTACGTATGTGGGATCAAAGCCGTTCCTCATGTGCAGACATTACCTCCCCTGTCTTTCTTGGATATTCGGAGACTATAAAGCGCTGGGTTGGAGGTACCGGCATTTGGATTCTATTAAAATCTATGCGCAAGTAGAGAGGTGAAGAGGGTGCGATAGTGGGGGAAGGGAATATCAAGCGTGAGCCTGGGCCAGTGAGCTTTCATAACAAAAGCAGTGGAGCACAGCTCCAGGGAAAACAAGAGAACCGCAGACCAGCAGAGGCTCATATTTCTCCACCTCGGAGAGACCAAAGTCCCCTTCCCAGTTTACTGCCAAGTGCCAACTGGACGGTTCACACAAATACAGACACAAACACTCTTTATTAATTTCCACCCACCCCACCTCCCAACACAAATAAACGGCTTCTCTGCCGGTGCGCACAAATGATGAGACTCTTACTCTCGTCCTATTGTAGTGAGGAATGGCCCCCAGTGTAAACCTAGAAGAGATCAAGAAGTTTGGTGATTCAAGAAGAACCCACGGGAAAGCCTTATTTTTTCTGTTAAATCATATCCAGCTGGTTTCTTTTCCGTGCTTCTAAAAGCAAAAGTATATCAAGTATATCAACCGAGTTGAAGTTCAAGTTGAAGCGCCTAGTCAACAGAGAGCAGAGAGATCAGAGAGAAAGGAGCAAACACTCGGTTTATTAGGATGAGCTCATTCTCTTCATGAGGGCCCAATAACACTGTGAAGAAAAAGGAATAGAAAGTGGACCATGAGCTGTGCAAAAACCTTCCTGATGATTAAGCAAGCAGGCATCTTCATGTGATTCAAAGTAATCCTAAACCTCATGAATTTTCATGATAAAGGAGTCCATGTGCACAACATTTGAAAGTTTGAGGTCAGTAGGATTTTTTTTTAAATGTCTCTTATGTTCACAACAGCAGTAACATATGAAATATTAGTAACAGGTTTTCTATTATTTATTTTTTGAAAATGCAATTTAATGCTCTGATGGCCAAGCTGAATTTTCAGCATCATTACAGCATTGCATGATTCTTTAGAAATCATTCTCATATACTGATTTGGTACTCAAGAATTGATTTTTTTAATTATTTGTTAAAACAATTATCCCGGTCAATACTTCTGTGAAATTTTTGACATACTTTCCTGATTATTTGATTAATAAAAAAAAAAAAAAAAAAAAAAAAAAAAAGGAGCAGCAGTTACTTGATCTGCAAATCCTTTGTAACTTCTGTAAACATCTTTACTGTCACTTTTGATGAAAATACATGCCTGACGAATAAAAAGCTCAAAAGAAGGAAAAAAAAAAAAGCTTACTAATCCCGAACTTCTGAAATAGTGTTTGAAGCATAACTTTAGAGACAATTTACACTCTAATGTCATCTCTCAAAGATACAGATACCCTATGGGAAATGTGCTCTTGGGTCTGTAAACACATCTAAATATACCTCTACAAACGAAGACAAGATTTCTACACAAGCTAAGTCTATTAGCGGTGGACTGATGGTTAGAGTTGGACTTGTAACACAAAGGTTAGGGGTTTGAGTCTCATGTCCGGCAGTAACCATAATAACCAGTGCTCTCTTCCCCCTTTAATATCACGACTGAAGTGAGACCCTTGAGTAAGCCCCTAGCTGCTCCCTGGGTGTGTGTGCACTTGGATGGGATAAATACAGAGATCAAACTGTTAGTATGGGTCACCGTACTTTGTTATTCACACGTCACTTGACTTTCACAACTAGCTATGAGAGATCATAAATAAAAAAAATTAAAAAAAATCCACTGTTTTATTTGTGCTCAGTCAAAACATTCTAACAAAACTCATACATTCTTCGAAGTTCTTTTTCCACAGGATTGGTGGGATCAGATATGGTCTACATGCCAGGATTCCAGCTCTGCTGCTTTACAACTTTCATATAACTTTGAGGGAAAAAACAAACAAACAAACATAAATGTAATTTAGAAAGCTTCAGTGCACATTAATTTTGAAGAGTGAACGACTGGCACAGACTTCAGAATTTCTCTTGTGTGCACCATAAAAGACAAACAGCATACAGGTTTAGAACAACACGAGCCTGAGTAAATAATGACAGAATCTCTCTTTAGGCCCTTAGATAATTCCAGCACTACTTCCAAAAACATCAAAGCGAAACAATAGCAGGCCCTCTTCTATGGTCTTTCAACGAGTGTGGTTATCATAAGTCTCGACTCAGTTATGATATAGACTTAACCTAATAGGAAGCACTTCTCTGAAATGGTTTAATTTTGACACCTGCATAAAGCAGGTTTCCTTCCTGCATAACCCAAAAATGCACTGATGTTATATAATTATATTGATGCTTAATTAAAAATAGGCTGAAGTATTGACAAAACCACAGCATCCCCAACAATTTACAAAATGATACAAGAATAAATTATTTATGTATTGGTTTCATTAAATACCAAGAAGAGTTTTAAACTACTAGCTTTTTGTTTTGACTAATATTTCAAACACTATGATACCTGTAAAAGATATTAAAATTTCACAGTAACATACTAGAACTATTATAACTATAATTATATAAGTATTACAACCGGTGCACATCTGATCATCTTAAAACTGAATTTTATTAGATTAGTTATTTCAGACAGTGGTGGGTCAAACGGTTCTGTAATTGAACATTGAAAAATTAAACATTCCTGATTCGGAAAACAAAAGGTGTCATCTGAGAATGTCAAGGTTTTTCATTTAAATTCAATTTGTAATGGCAATGTTGTCTGTTAGCATACCAAATGTTTTATATTTAAATTATATTCCATACAAAGCAAGTTGGTCCTCTAACTAAATCTTTGGCTCAGCTTAAAACATGACAGCAGTTTAACAACAAAAACAACAACAAAAAAGGGGTTTTTGGATTATCAGCAGTAAAGGCATGTTATCATACCTCACCTTCTCTTTTTGGAAAAGATTTTTGCTAAACGGCACAACAACAAATATCTAACCAAAAGAATCCTGACATCACAAGCAAATCATAGTGAGACAATCAAATCAAAATAAACATCAGCAATGACAGATACTCAGATACTGTCTCAATACTGGGCATCGCCTATATAAACACCAGCTACACATACACCAACTTTAAGCAAACTTAAACCTCCCAAATCAAAGTGAAACTTAAAGAAACAGGCCGTGCTCGATTGTTTGCATCAAAATCTAGTGCTGTTGTAAACAGAGACAGCATTTTTAGACGTCGCATGCTCGATTCAAAAGCTCAAACGTGTCTACGGTGCCCAAAATTCATCCTCGGTCGTCAGATATTTATGTCATGAGACTGAGCAGTTGTCCGTTTTTATAAGTGCATCAGGTTAGCAGAAGTCCTAACTGTCAAAGTAGCGAATCTCCAGGCTGTTAGCAGCCTACGCACCACCCACATGCTGCTGTGCACTTACGACCGACTACTCCGACGCTCTGTGAACAATTTAATCACTTCACTTAAACGTTAAAAGAGCCATCGGCATGATCAATATCCTAATTCAGACGGAAGAGCGCTAATTTCACGCGAGAAGGCAGACAGACAGCTGTGCGGGTTAGCTGGCAGCTAGCTGGATCCATCACAACAATAACACTGTTCCTTTAACCGGCCTCAAAACTGCTCATAAAGCGCGTTTAAATCAAATACGGAACGGCGCCTCGTTCAAAAGCCAATCGCGGGAACAGGTCGAACGATAAACATCGGCGAACGGGTCTTGTATAAAGGCTGTATTGAAAGTAATTTACGGGTTACACTTTACCTTCAATTCCGCACTCTCCGCCATCTTGTTTCTCTGGCGCAAGCGTGATCGGAGCCTTGGCACGTGACCAGGACGTGAGCTTGTTTAAACGTTCAGGAATCCCTCTCTAGTTCGAAAATTAGCGCGCGGATTACTCGATTTCACACTGAATCAAATGCACGGCATCGACAAAACCACATGTAACCAGATTTAATGCATCAGTGTATGCCAGTCATAAATGTGTTGTTGTATTGATTAAACAAAAATGTAACGGTGCGTTCTTTCTAGATAATCGGATGCAGTTTGTATTCCGTTTTGTTAATTGCCACGAGGAGTCTTTTTTTCTACAAATCGGCTCCTTCGAACGGATCGTTACAAATAACAAGAAAACTAGTCGTTTAATCCCCTCTAAATTTCAGTTATGAAAAGATTTTTATTTCAAAAAAGTAAGACTGATCACCCCTTGGCGACTTCTAGTTGGTCACAGAGTCTTAACGTGGTGTCTAACTTCCGCCCCAGTAATTAAATATCAATCAATCAATTAAAAAGTATTGGGATTATGCTACATTGTAATTTTGCAACCAAGTGCATTTTTTTTTTTACAACCATGACCCATCTTTCAAAAAAAAAATCAAACGTAAGTTGCATTTCGATTAAAGACAATGCCAAAATCCTTTACGTCTTTTGGCTGGTTCTCCAAATGTATATTTTTGGCTGTGGACTATTAACTTTTTATCCTATCAGCCTAAACAAACAAATAAATAAACACTCCTTCTGTTAAAAGAAGATTTTTTTGGCATTATACAGCAACGCATGTTTGAAAATGTTTCAGCTTTGATACTGTAATAAAACGAACGAAACCACTTTAATCCCGTTTTTCGAGTCTAAATGTGTCCACTAGATGGCAGACGCATCCTTTTTTTGTAATCCCGTTTTTTTCTAACGGACGCTTTTCTCCCTTTCTCTGTAGCCTAGTAGTGCAGTCAAACTCGGGAGGGCGTAAGGATTTTTTTTAACTTATCCATCCAGTTTCTTTTAGCTGTATCATCATCAAATAGTTTTATTTCGGTTTTCCATTGCGTCGAATCGAAGCCATTATGACGACAGTTCCGCGTGTACTCTTGCTTATTTTTGCCGGGTGTTTTGCAGACTCTTAAACCAGTGAATATGATCTGTTTATTCTGAGGGGAAAACAGCTCGTTCAATATACAGAAGTGCCGGAGATACGATCGTCCCAACCCTAACCAATTTTACGAGCAAAAATCAGCAATATAGATCGCCGATTTAGGAACAATTGCTAAATTCAATTTGTGCGACGTGTCTATTAAGATTCTAAAACAGCACGTGTCAAGAAACCTATAAAGCTGACTACATAATAGCAGTAATTGTGAAGGCAGGACATCCATTTGTACCCTAAGTTTCATTACTTGGGATGTTGTCCATGCATACTTGTTCTGTGGAAGCTGACGGGCTAAGAAAGATCTAAACTGTACTTTCTCATCTTCATATTTGTTGTCGTGAACCGGCTGAAACAATACACGGAGATAAAAGTATCAGTAAAATCAGTCACTAATCTAAAAACAAATGCGTGTTAGTGAATACAGCCACGAACCTTTGTGACCCATAGCTGGCTTAAAACCCCCCATAAATTTACGAGAACTGATCTAAAAGATTATGAAAACTATGTCTGGTTTAGTAATTCTTCCTTTTTTTCAAAATATAAAAAACGTACAGCATTAAAGCATGAGTATTGTAATCACAATTCAAACACTAAATGTAAGCTTAAATGACATTTTAAATAGAAAAAAATATTAATAGATTATTAATAATAAAACAAATAGGCATGCCTAATAAAGGGGTGAGGATCATACATCCACACGGTCAATATATATATTACACTACTGTATATAAAGCAAACTACGGTAGGTATAGTATAACTACAGTTATATTTTTATATCTTATATTTTAACCTTCTTGGATTTCTGCAATGATCGAAGCTGTCATAACGATAGTTATTTTCATGGAAATATGCACAGGTATATTCGAACTGAGATTTTGATATGGATGCCATGCTGCTCTTTGAGACTTCCTCAGATGCAAATGTAGTTAATTATTATGGAAATCGACGAAACGAAGACAGACTCTCAAACAGGATCATTTAATCCACATTTCAGTAGTTAGGGCTGCCAATTTAAAGTGCTTTACATCAATAATATACAAATATGCAGATGAGAATAAACAACCAACATGGACATGGAATAAATAAAATATACAAAAACATGAATTATTGTCGCAATCTAAATTTAACAAAATGTCCTAACCTATCACCAACAAAAAAAAAAGGTATCACGGGATACATAACAAATATATGCATTGCACATAGCCACTTAATACCAGTGATTTCTACAGCTGATGATAATATTTTCCAAGTGGGACGTCAAGTTTTTTTTTTATACGCCGTTTTCTAGAACTTTATATAAATTATACAGTACATACAGTGACTCTGAAAACACTCTTTCGCAAATGAAAATGACTTCATTACAGTGTAAGAGCTAAAATACTACAGTACACACTTGCTTATTCCAGGTCTAAAGGTTGACAGTGTTTTGCAGAGGGGGGAAAAAAAGTAAAGTTTCATTTGACACAGCAGTGTTTCTAAAGAACACTTATGTCTTCGGTGGGTGTCCATCAAGGCGGTAGAAGAGGAGGTTTGAAGGTGCAGGTCCCGGCGCAGTGACGGGGAGTCAGCATCTTACACGAGAAATGGTGTAGTGCGTCGTGAGCTTCTGGGAAAAAAGTGAATGAATAATTTAAAACAAAAGCTGCATATGATATATATATATATGTGTGTGTGTGTGTGTGTGTTAGTGAGAAACTGCGGCTCGAATCTGGTTCTAAAATAATATACACACCGTCTACAAATGAACATCTAGCTGGCACGGGTTATGAAAAATATTCAAGGTCGCATTTTTGAATGCTGTCACATTGTGCCATCCAAGGATTTTTTTCAAGTCGTTTAGTTATCCTGAATGCTAATATTTGCTTTCCTTTGCTCGAATCAATTGCCTTTTAACTTCTGCTGAATAGCATAATGCGTCTCTCTCTCATGGTCCAACAAAGTATCTGCGCAGGAGAGACAAAGGATACCTCGGGGTTGGAAAACTAATTTCTCCCCTCTCCTAAAACGAGGTTTTTTCAGCCTTCAAACGCACACGTTTCAGAAGCTGATAAATACCCTTACAATAAATAGTCCCTCGCTGCAACAATGAAAGTGCATAAACCTCGTGCTTAGTTGCATATGAGGCAGGACTGAAGAAGAAAAGACCACAAAAAGTGCTAAAAGGCTGTTAGAAGCCAGAACGCTTACCTCGAACAATCTGGAGCTGCTGCACCATCTCCTCTCTGTACGAGAGCTCTCTTTTCATTTGGTCTTGAAAACTGTCTAAGAAAAAAATGTGAAGTAAATTAAATATCAAAGCACATTTATATTTAACACTATATACAAAATAAAAAGTTATTTAGTGCTTTGCGAAAATATTCGCACCCTAATTATTATTTTTGACTGCTTTTAGGTTTAAAGCTCTAAAAAATTAAAAAGATTAGTTTGTTGTGTATATGTATGTGTAATATCCCATTTACAATACATTTCAAAATGGTGTAATCATGATATTGGAATGTTGCAGAAATCAGTTTTTTCTCGTCCTCACTATTTTCTGTACTATTAATTCTCAATTTAAAAAAAAGTTGAAAAACCATCCAATTGCATCTATCTATAGGAAGAATAACATTCAACCAAATGGCTGCTAAATCTTTTCACTTTCATACATTTTTGCTGATTTTTTTTTTATGTGTTGCCCCTGTTATGCAAAACTCATCTTTAACCGTTTTCAGCTACTGTGCTTTGTTGATTGGACTCTTTGTTGTATCCCGTTTACGCATGACAATATATTCCTTAACAGTTTATGTAGCTATTAATAATATAAACGACCAACTATTAACCAGCATTTTACAGGCGGAGGATCTTTGCAATGCATTTGTATGCATTTTCATCAAAAAATGTATTCAAACTGTAGGCTTTTTTTGGTTGTTGTTTTCCAAGTTACAATTCTTAAATATAAAAATAACAAATGATCTATACCAACCTATAAACATTAGATAAACAGTTAATGATCGGATGTTTTGCATATGTTTAGTAAAGATTAATACATTACAAAGAATTTTAACATAACCTACCTTTTAGATTCTGGAATTCACGTTCCAGCTTTTTTCTAAGCTCGACTTGTTCCACAAGCTGTTTCTGCAATTCCTCTGTATAAATAACATAAATAAAAGAAGCAGCTCATTTGAACGTTTTAAAATGACTTTAAGTTCCAAAACGATTAATAGTTTTAACACCAAAATAAACAATAATTGTTATGCCATTGCTGTGGAAATCACAATTTTCTTCAAATCAGTAGAAACTAATCTTTTTCTTTTCAGCTCTTCTAAATGCAGCGCATCTTGTTTTGCTTACCTTTGGCCATGTTCTCTATGTTTTTCTCAATTAAGGAGATCCTGCTGCCAGCTTCCTTGCGCATTGATTCCTCATCTAGCACAGACAACAAATACTTATGAAGCAAATCAACAGTCTAGCCTTAAATATTAGGAGGTCCAGTTAAAGGTATACGCACCATCATTTGGTTCCTTCAGGCGCTCCTCACTGATACCGGTTTGATCCTGATTATTTTTGGGTTCCATCTCTTCCACTGTGGATGAAGGTTCTTCTTCATGCACGTCTTTAACTATGAGCACATACACATACATATCATATATGATAATAATAATAATAATAATGACTGTTTTCAAGAACAAAAAAGAATAAAAATGCACAATGAAAACAGGCCTACCACTCGGTTCTCGTTGGTAAGTGGTCGCTGAACCAAAATAAGACGTGCTCATCTGATGCACGTGCTCGTCTCTTTCACGCGCATAGACCTGTGAAATTGAGAAGACAATTAGCCGCAATTATCCAATTTTGCATTTCTATTTGAACGAGACTAGCAGAATACCAGTAGAACGTCCGCTATTTTAATCTAACGACGTTTTCGAAGAACCACGATTCTGAAGAGCCATTTTCAATCGCAAGAAATACTGAATCAATCATTTAGTTTCAAAAGCAGCGCGCCATTTATCTGGACGCAACCTGGACGCGTTTACCTTGATTACTCGTTTCAAAATAATACAAATGATCAGTAATTAGCTGAGCTGTATAAATTAAATTAGAATAAAACGCACTTAATAAAATTAAACGTGAATCGAAAAGATTTACTTATAGTCAGAGAAAAACAATACAATTATTTAAAAAAGGCATTTACTTAATTCTACTTTATATAGACAACTTCATGTAGACTTTTACATTTATAATAAATAATGAATAATTAAAAAGAAAAAAAAAGTTGAATGGGATAGCTAACCCTCTTTTTTATATAATCTGCGCTGATCATTCTAAATCGCAGGGACGGTTCTTCCCGTAGCTGCTCACCTCAAAGCGCGCGCTGTGTTTATTTCCGTGGCTCTCCAAGTCGGACGAGCGCGTTTCGCTCGAATTGGTCGTGTGCGGATCACTCACGGCGTGCGTTTGGCTATTGTCTTGGTCTTGACCTTTAACCCCGTCGCTCTGCGCTACGGCCAAACCGTGAGGACTCCGACGGTCGTCTACCGTCAGCTGCAAACACTCCTCCTCGTCCTCGTGCGCTTTATGCGACTCCACGTCCACATCCGGATCGTCCACGCTGTCCACGTCCGGAGACGCCGATCTATAACTAGAACTTTCGCTCAAGAAATCCGGTGACATATAGCCAGGCCGAGGAGCAGAATACGGCCCCCTGTTTCCGTATAGTTTTGCGATGCTCTCAACGTCTTTAACGACCGGCCTGAATGCAGATATGTAGCTTAATTTTCTCGTGGTGGCCGGCATGCCTTCTATAGACCTGCTCTCGTCCCCAGATTTGTCCTCCTCGTTTCTGGCGGACTGAGTGCTGGAACACCGTTCGTTATCGAGCAGACTGTCTTTAGGGGTGCTCGTGCTTCGGTCACTTTGTTCTGACACCTCTAGCTCGCCGTGTCTGGCGCACAGCACGTCGGGTGGAGGTTTAGGCTGGGCATGGTGGTACGTTGGCATGGCCAGGCTGCCTGTTGTAGGCCAAAACATCGGAAACGAGGGATAGGCGCTGTCCTTCGCGCTCGGCCAGAACACGCCTGACAGGTTTGTTTTGTTCGGCTCTCCCATCACCACGCCGTCATCCTTCTTCTGACACAATCCAAACGCCGGGAAACCGTATGGATGTGGAAAAAGCGGCGGGGGAATTTTCTGTAACATCCCAAAACTCTTACTGGGCACCGGGATAACGGGGTAACTGCGTATGCTGCTCGGCATCGCCACGTTCCCCCTGTCGTCCTCACATCGGAGAGTTTTGTGGGGCACCTCTGACGGCTCCCCCTGGGTCTGACCCCTCGGCGCTTGCGAACTATGCGAGGAAGAACTATCGGATCCACCTATTGGCAGCGTCCTCTTGCGGCTGCCACCGTTAAACATGGCTTTGACGTCTTCCCAGGCGTGCGACACGTCGTCCGGTGAGTTTTTATCGCTCAGTTTTAAGTGTCTTCTCCACGAATTGAAGTTCGCCGCGTCGGGCTGCGTGTATTTGGACTCCGGCGTGCGATGCGAGTGGAAGATGAACTTGTTTGGAGAGAAGTACATGTTGCAGAAGGAACACTTTATGCACTTCGCTCTGGAGCTGTTGTATCTGGCCGGGATGAAATTGCCCCGGCTGCCCCACGCGCATTCGTGCGACACGTCAAAGGCGAAATTTTCGGGTAATTTCGGCGGGCTGTGCGCGCCCAGAAACGACTTGCAGAGCCTCTCGGCCTCTCGCTTTGTAATCATCCCGCAGCGTCTCGAGGAAATAGGCATAGCCCCTGCGCGCCTGAGAATCTCCAGCTGGACCGGAGTGCACTGCACGCACGTGATGCCCAGGGCCACGCGCCGGTTGTGGATCTCGTTGTAACTGTAGTTCTTCAGGAGGGTGTTGGATATTTGGGCTAGGCAAAGTCTCTCTTGACCGTCTATGACTAGCGAAACGATAGGTATTCCGTATAAAGAGGTCTCACTGACTTGGTTCGGCTTAAGTGTTGGCCCAGAGTAAGGCTGCAAGTCTTGTTTAGAGTTCGGCGAACAGCTGGAGTCTCTTCCGGCCGGCAGCTGATTTGGGATGGATTCCATTCCTGGAAATCTGCGAAGATGATTAGAAGGAATATGTTTAAGTAGGTATACTGATTTACAAACTGAAGCAAAAATAAAAAACAAAACAAATACGTATTAGTGTTTTGTTTTACAACAGTGTAAAAAAAAAAGATCCAGCACAATAATAATAATAATATCCTAATGAAAAGAAGAAGCAGAAAAATCACATTTTAAGCCTCGATGGCCACTTTATTTTAAAAATAATAATAATAATTCTGTCTTTGTAAACAGACTACCGAGATGGCCGTAGTGCTAGACGATTAATTTCTATGAAATTCCACTTAGCCCAATTTAATGTATTAACTAGGCTGTTTGTTTACAATACAAGTTTAATGTTTGCGTTGAACAAAAGACAGTTTAGAAAAAGCAAACAAATGTTGAGCCAACGCCAGGGATTAGAGGAAAAAGCGGAGGGAAATTATTCCTTGAGCCTCGCCAAAGATCTTAACAAAGGTGTAAGCAGCTTTAAGCCGCTTTAATTGTAATTACTAAAGATATGCTTCGCATCTTTGATCTGTTGGTAAACCAAATTAATTATAACGAGGATTGCAACTCATTTCTCTATTTCCAATTTAAGTAAAAACTAAAATGCGCATCAAGTACATTTGACTTCATGCCTACACCTAGACGTTTTAAAGAGGCTATATATTTAAATAGATTGCACATTTAATACGCAAGTAGCTTATTTATAATATTTAAAACACAGCAGCAGGCTATGCTTCTGGACAAACTGTGGACAAAGATACAAACGGTGTTTGGTTATCATCCCAGCTCCTCGCGATTAGGCTTTTTATTCGCCTCTGAACATTTAAGCAGTCTAAACAGGAATTTACACCGCAAACATAAACGAGTCTCACCTTTTTTTTCCAGAAGAAAGCGAAGCGCCTTTTATCTGCGGAGGAAAACGCGTATTCGAAACCTTCCAGTCCTTCGGATAAACGCGCTCTATCCGTCCTCTGTGAGAGCGCTCTGGTAATCAGACGCCTTGGAATCGCGCCGAACTGATGTAAAATGTCCACGAGCGCTCGTTTGGCGGTTTTCTCTCGGGCCTGTTACAGCGCGTGGACTCGCGTCGCACTCGGCTCTCCCGCGACTAGTGTTGAGGCGCGCGCGCGGAGGTTGACCACATGCTAGTGCGGACCTCAACGACACAACCGCTGAAGACATTCGACAGCGCTCAAGTGACAGCTAAACTAATGGCGAGGCACTCCCACTTAGCGCCAGCATATTTACATTAACTATTTGCCTTCGGGACCAATGGGGACGACAGTCAGTGCTGTCATTGAGGCCTGGAGACGTTTAAAGTTCACCACGTGATCTTTTAACACACGAAAGTGATTGCTTGTCTGCCGGTGTGTGTGTGTGTGTGTGTGTGTGTGGGCGTCCGTGGCGTTTAGGAAGACTTTATATTAGCCAGCCTAGTAGCGGTAAACTAAATGCTGCGTGTAGGTTCCGAAAAGGTTTGTTTAATGTGAAATAGCACTTTTCGAGTTTGTACGTGGGGATTAGGCTGGTGAGCTCTGAGGAAAACGGGTATGTGTTTGTTGAATGCGTTTAATAGCTACAATAAAAAGGTTTATGGCACGACGCCGATGATGTTTATGTCGCACGTTTTACTTTTTAATCGAAGCATAACCTAATAAACACGACCGCAAAACTCTTTTAAATAGCAAAAAACAACACGAAAAAGAAATAAAACAATGCAAAAGAAAAGAAAAAGGAGGAGAAAGATGTCTAATGGATTTTTTTTAAACCAATACAAATGTTTACAAAACGAAGGAAAGAAACGATCTAGGCTAAGTCGTTTAGGGAAACGTTTATAATGTCGAGTATTTACAAACCAGCCAATGACCACCGTCACACTGCAGCGAGCTCGCGCGCGACCGCGTGGACCACCGTGACGAAACCTGCACAAAACCACTCGTGCACTTACCAAAGAAAAAGAAAGTAGTTAAAACCGACTATTTATTTTGTCCACGACTCACCGTTTATTTTGTTCCGAAAGGGAACGTTTTATGGAAATCGCAAGAAATAGCATAAATTAAAAGAGCGCGTAAACAGAAAAGCGGGAAAAAGGGAATGGCCTCGAGCCTTTTCATCTATATTCAGTGTCTGTTTAAAAATAAACTATAGTGTTATTGAAACTGCATGGTGCCGGGGGACTTATAGGCTAAGCAATGATTGTCTCCGGGGGCTATTTGGATCGGCGTGGGTTAGGGGTGTGCTGTTGCCCCGCACGTGTTTTAGTTCCCACGGGTTAGTTTAACTTTTAGGAGCAATCATTCTTACGAAGACTGAGCGTAATTTACAACGTTACGCTTTAAATTCGGTTTATAAGCCGCGTCTGCATTAAATATTTTGATAGAGCGCAAAATCAATCCATTTCGAATGGAATATGGAGTGTAGGGACAACAATTAATATAATATTAAAAATAATTAGAATAACATAAGGCATTACATTATGGCTACTAATATTTTGCTTCGACCATCATGAAAACAAAATCAAACGAAACGAATCCTTTCAATGCAATAACAGAATTTATTTAATGTAAAAAGAGTGAGCTTTATCCATATATATATATATATATATATATATATATATATATATATATATATATATATATATATATATATATATATATTTTTTTGGCTTTTATCCTCGCTATGTTTAACGGTCGATGATCTCCAGAATGCCTGTGATGTGAAAACGAGCGCTTTCTGCAATATTGATAGCGGAGGGAGGACCCGGGGAGGGAGTTTGGAGTAATGCGACCCAGCCCAGTGCTATTGACTTTCACAGGCAAGAGACTTTCTTTCTCGCCAACAATAATTACCATTTTGGACTGTAATTATTCACTTCTTTTAAATTATTCAGGGACCGAGCTGAATGCCATATTGTTATCCGTTATTTCTTTTACTTACCCATCACGGCCGGACTCGACGCAGGTACGGGAACACGACACCTCACACGATATTTAATTTAGCCCCTTTGTTGATCCTCAAGAAATTAGAGACCCCAATCTAGAACAAAGAACACTCGTGTGACAATACACCTTGGCATCTATACTGATGATAAAAATAATAATATGATAATAATAATAAGACAAAAATACAACAGCAATAATCCAATATTATTATTATTATTATTATTATTATTATTATTATTATATAGCTATTATTATTATCATTTTAAAAGTAATGAATAAATAAGTGAAAAGTTATTGAGTAACTAGTAGTTTATTAAATGTCATCAACTGGAGGTTAATCGGTTAATAAATGGCAGACTTTATTAGCCTATAGTTTCTCTATTTAACATCTGTACATTAAAGCTGCAGTTTCAGAGACACAGGCTACACACATGCGTGAAAACTAAGTACTAAAAACATTAAACACAAATTTGAGCCCCTGTTACGAATTTTTTTTATTTTTAAAAAATACTATTTAGTGTTTGAATAAATATAGGCTACTGTATTACTGTTTAGTGGGCCTTATTTATTTATTTATTTATTTATTTATTCAAAACGAGGCCATTTAAAAAAAAAAGGTGATCACGCCACAAAAATAACCCACACTGCAAGTAACACATAACTCGCTGAACTTTGAGATTTAAACTAACGACGACTCACGTTATTACAAGACAGGCCTACGGTGATCAATTACCAACGAATTTATGAAATCCTAAGAATTAGTTTAGCCTTAGGATAAACACGCAGCTGATGGCACCCTCACAGGCCGATCATCGGCTACCCCTTGTGTTTTAGGAAATGAATATTTCCTTTCAAAAAACGGGAGTGTGCCTTAACAAGCCTGAACAAACGCGATATTTCAAGCTTAATTACTATTGGATTGCACGTGCTGGCGTATCGACGGATCAGAACAAGAGCACCGTAGAGAGCGTGTCGTGTTGATGTAAAGCGTCAGGGAGGTTCCAGTGACCCCTATTCATTCCTGTTAGACAGCTCGTTTGGACCAGTTTAATGGTCTTTGAAGAAAGAGCAGAGCAAATGTAACTTTCTTTAAAAGTTACAAGCCAAAACCCGTAAATATGAACATTAAATAACCCCTTACAAATTCGCCTCAGAACGAAGCCTGAGAGTAAACACTATTTCTGCGAGGTATCAGCATAAAACCCTGACCCCAATAAATTTAATTTTAGGGACAAATCAATCCTCTTCTCCTCTATCGATCCCCGCCAGCTCGCCACACTTGGGCCGCGTTTCGACGCCTTTTTTTTTTGTTTCGCTTCGAAATAGCATTTCGATTAGATCCTTTATTAAGAGCGGATTGCTCCAAAAGGATCGGCGTGGCCAGAAAAATAAATGGTGACAATTTAATTACTGGACATTGATAAAGGCGTCTATGAGGGCCGGCACGCTGCGTCAACCCAGGTGGACTGAAAAGCGAAGGCTGTAAAGCGCGCACACGCTGCACAACGCGGACGAGAAAAGGCGCAGCAGCAGCGTTACAAGCGAGCCGCGCGCGCGCCAACCGCTTCATTATTTACGATATTTAAGATGGGTGTTTTGAAAATGCGCGAAAGGTAAATACAAAAGCAAGTAAAATTGTATCGCAAGTTTGCGCTAAACGTCCAGCCTACCGTTGGACTTTTCGGTTACCATAACAACATCGCTAATCGTTACATCAGAACGCTATTTTGACAAAACAAAAGCAGAAAGCTGCCATTACTTGGACAATTATCACATTTACCAGACATATCAATTCAAAAATATTCAAATAATGCAATATATGTATATATGTATATATATATATATATATATATATATATATATATATATATATATATATATATATATGTGTGTGTGTGTGTGTGTGTGTGTGTGTGTGTGTGTGTGTATGTGTGTGTGGGCTAAATTATTTAGTAAAATTTAACCACTGAATGTGTAAAAGAAACCTGGTGGAATTTTGCTGCCAGATACAGGCCTACAATAAAAGTGTGCTGCAATGCATTGTGCTGCTGTTAAAGCAGGTTGAGAAACTAATGAGTAAGATCAGTTTTGAGAGAAAAAACATAAACCCTTTTCTCGGCTCCCATGTCCTTGGCCCCTGTATTATTGATACGAGTGCACTCATGAGTAAGTTTTTATGCTGCTTTGTCTCCGTCCTCCAGCGTGTCTATGAGGGTCAGGGTAGGGTCACCTGATGAGGTAGTGAGGCTGCCCATTTGTGATTGGCAGCCACGGTAATTTTACTTGTCAACTTAGAAAATTAGGTACAAAACAAACAAGGCTTTTAAAACGAACTTGTCACTCTTGGTTCCCTTGACGCAGGGTCACTGTGCTTAGACTCCACTATAGAAGAGACTAAACAAACCCCCCCCAAAAAAAGGACGAAAAAAACAGCTAGGTTAATAGCATTTATTTTAGTTTATCAACTGGGTTGGTTAATCCTTGACATTATCAAAACAGAAATACACAAAATCAAATAAAGACTCAAGTGGGGTCATTCTTAAAATAAGTAAATCACAGGCGCGCTACGGTTTATTTACGAACGCTGAAGCGGACTAATTTCAACGCTGTAAGAGAAGGGTATTCTGGAGGGAAAACGGAATGAACATTACAAACAGTTTTAAAAGAAGCTGCAAAAATGTCAGCCTCTGTTATTACACAATGACGGCGAGAAAAAGAGAAAGTTATTAAGAGATGAATCAGGAGGGTCATTATGTGGATCATGCTTACCTTTACAAGACTGAAGGAAAGAAAAACTCATTTAAGTGTTCCTACATTAATCACAGCCTGCACATCAAACTGTGATAATCACCTGAACACTCCATTAAAATAAAACTGCCAGCCCTGGGGAAATCTCACCTTACTCTTTAATTGTTTTGAGGCTTTGATCGGCTTTTTAATCCAAGATTAATTTATGCATTTTTAAATAACTCTACATATGATTAATAAGCTTGAAAATTAAAAGGAGTCTGAAGCAATTATAACAAGTGGTTGGTCATCACCTCATTAGATGGTGTTGGGAGATGCAGTATGTCTGCGCGCGGCAGAGAAAACGTGTTTGCGCGAGCGCGCGCGTCTGAAATAGAGAGACACGTAGATTTGCATAAGACTGTCCGTACTCGTACATTACAAACGGAAAGAATAGCCATGCAGCTGTTTATGTGCATTGCATAATGCATAACGGGGCTGTGCGAGTTATGATATGACATGCGCTCGATGAAAGGCACAAGCGGTGCTAAGTGGGGAAATAGGAGAGAGTAGATTGGCAGAATGAGAGTGGTAGCTAAAAGGGTCAGTATAATAATGGGGACTTTACAGATTTACATACTAATAGTTTTATTCCCATGAAAGTAAAACGCAGCTCAGAGCTCCCAGACTGCCGGCCACGGCCAATTTCAGTTCCACAGCACTGGCTCTATTATTTTGGGAATAATGTCTCTTTTTAACTAATTGTGCCGTGGAGTAGCACAGCAGCTTCTCTAAGTGTAGATTTACACCGGCCCTTCAAAAGCCATATAGTCTGTCAAGGTCAAACGGGAGAGCATCGGAGCTCGGGCCGTGCGTGTGTGTGTTTATGTCATGCTTTGAAAGAAACAGCAGCAGACAGGGATGTTAAAGAAGTCTCTGGAGTGAGGTGGTGAGAGAGTATTGAAAGTAAAAGCAGAGGTTCCTTCAAGCTGCTAATGTGTAAACAAGACATCACTCCACTCCTAGTCTGATGCTCATCGCCCTCCTTAAAAACCTTCCTTGCACTTTGGCTCCTCAAACTCAACGGCTTTCAAACACATTTTATATACACAAACAGCATCTGCCAGCGCTGGGTAGTAACCGATTTAGTACATTAACAGATTTCAAATATTAAGTACTTGTAATTAGATGATATTACATTTTACAATTATTTCAATGATTACACATTATTCACACAGCGGCAGCAAATTATAGTATGAATGAATTTCTTTTCTTTTCTTTTTTGTTTTATTCATTTTGCGTTTATTATTTCCGTTTGATCTTTTTGCTAGTTTGTTTTTTATTCTCAAGTAATCTAAAAGTAACCCAAAAGTAGTCTGATTACATTACTTAAAAATAAACGGATTACTTAAGTAATCTAAAACACTATATGTGTTGCATAGCTTGGACGACAGTTAAAAAGTAATCTAACCAGCAATGCCTCGTCTTACATCTGCTGTTTATCTATTTCTTTATAATTTTCTAGTTTTTTTAATAAGAAAAAAAAATGTAATAAAAAAATAGTTTTTTTGTTTTCAAGTGTTTTTAATTTTTTTAATTAAATCTTTTTGATTGTTTTCAGTATTTTTTCCATACTGCCTAGTGCAAACCATACCACTTTGTCTTACATCTGCTTTTGTCTATAAAGCCCATCACTTTATCTTACTGTGGGAGGTTGTGTGTTTGAAACCGACTTATATCATGTTGTAAAATGCATCTGTAGCATGCATTTATCTTGGCAGATTTTTGAATTTATACCACACGTAAAAGTGTAAGGCATTATAGAGGTTATCTGCGATGTGCGTATGCGTGTCTGAGTCTGTTCACAACAGCCAAGAGCACAAGAACCCTTTTGTCACAAACGGAGCCTCATCTGTCACTGCGGAGACCTGCTCTCAGGAGAGAAGATGGGAACAAAGGTGCTAAAAGGCAGTGTGACAGTGAGGGCATCCTGAGGAAAGGGGAACCCTTTCACACACAACCACAGCTGTCAATCATTCTTCAATCACAAACACGCGCACAGCACGCTCTCGCCACACGCTAACATATAGAGTCCAGATTGACTAACAAAGCTTAAAAACAAAAAGCTTAAAGCTTAAAAAAAGCTGCTTTATACTTAAAAGAAGCATTTTACAACAGCTACCTACAAATGGAGGCTGCTTTGATGGCAATGCTATAGAAGAACCGTTTCGGATTCTTTAAAGAACATTTCCGTGAACGTTTTTTTTCTTGCCGTGAAGTAATAAACTAATAAAGAAGCTTTTGTGCAATTGAAAGCTTCAGTGGATGTTAAAGATTACCAATTATTTTTAACAGCGTAGAAAACATTTTGATTTGTTTCAAAGATAAGGAGGTAAGAAAGTCCTTCTTGACCTCATTTCGACCGATTTTTGCAGGCCGTAAGAAAGCGCATATTAAATCTGAAAAAGAGCATCACCTCAAAGAGGCAGTTCCATCACCTCAGCGTGTTGGCCGATAGTACCAATCACAGAACGAGCCTCAGCCCGTGATAATGGGAATTATAGTAATGAAATCCGGCGCCTGGGCCCGTGTGCCGCCCTAGGCGCTGCTATACTATAGCGGGGCATTAACATAAAGATGCGACTTGCTTGTTTTGCGAGGTCTATCAGAGGGGTAGTCCACAGAGATAATAACTATTAGTAAAAGGACAGTGCTTTGCTGGATTCCAGCTGTGGAGGCTACATTTCCATACAGATGGAAAGGCTCTAGAGGGGTTATATGTATGCAGAGAGGAGCAACTGTGTGGGGTGACGCCATCGGCTATCTTCACCAAGAGCCCTGATCTGATCTTCGTTCTCCTCATCATCTTTTTCTGTAGGAGTAGCAGTGAATTAACTCCTGCTATTAGAACACTAAAAGTTCTTTGCTGCAAGAGTTGAGATTGGAGGTGTGCGTGTGTAAATTTGGGGCTCTTTACAGGACCATTGTCCAATGTGCGGAAATCTGTACTCTCAGAGGTACCAAGTGCAAACAGCTTGAGCCATCTAGGTGTGAGCATCTGCTTGACATCTCTAACAGGTTGGAAATGTGAGAAATATCAGTCAAAGTTTTTTTAACTTGTATTAAAGGGACAGTTCGCAAAAAGTCAAATTTTCATGTCATTACAAACCTGCATGACTGTCTTTCCTCTGAGGAACCCAACATTTTTTTTGTTAATAGAGGCAAAGTTAACGGAGTCCAAATCAAAATAGGATTTCACTGGGTTTCATATATGGACAAAAATGATACATATGGAGTTGAAAATATATTTTGTGACGTTTGGACGTTTTCTGTAAAATTGTATTTTTCCTAACAAGTGTTACAATATGTGCAATATTGTAGTATGTATCTGTTTACAATTTTTGTATCGGTGGCCCTGAATCATTCTGGAAATGATTATGTGATATGAGGAAGAAGAGAGAGGATGGGATTTTAGGGTATAGCCTGTTAGCATTTGATTAATTATGCATGTGAGGGCTACACTATAAATAGCTATGGAGAGATGGGTATTGGTCCTCTAATGACCAGGCCAATGTCATGCTCAAGGCAACTAGTTTGTGTAAATAAGGCCAGCGGTCTACAAACAGCAGCTGTTACACGCACCTACACACACACAATGACCTTCTCTGGTGTCTCACGTTCCCCTGATATCAAATAAATAAATAAGTTTTTATTGCAGTGTGATATTTGGTTCAATCCATATCTATCTTTTTTTAAAACCAAAAATTCTCAATTCACTTCTCTTTCTCTATATCCACTAGAGCAATATTCATCTCGTAACAGGTGGGTAACAGAAAGGAATAATGACAGAATTTAGATTTGCCCTTGATTAAGAGCTTAGAGTTAGTCGGAAACCATTATGTCCCTTCTGGGTTATAGTCAGAGTCTACATAATGTATTTTCTCAGCACCTGAACCCCCTTTGTTTCTTGCAGACAATGGACATAAAAATGTGCTACTGTAGAGAACAGAGGACAGCCTGACACACTTCTTTAGGAATATTCTGTGTTTAAGAGGTATCTCCTTAATAATTAAGCTGTATTACACAAGTGAATGCGCTGCTATAGTCTGTTTGTGTAAAAGGTTCCCCTAAGCTCAGATTTAACTGCAAGTGTGATATTTGCTCTGATGAAATAAAACTTCTGTCATCAATTACTCACCATCATGCCGTTCCGAACCCGTCTTCAAAACACAAATTAATATGACCCTTCATAGACAGCAAGGGTTTATAGACAGCTTAATGAGTAATTAATGACAGAATCTTTGTTTTTGGGGTGAACTGACTCATGTAACATATGGTGATATTTTGGAAAACCATTCCAAACAAAGCCAAAGCTGGATCAACTGCTGCTTATAAGACATATAACTTTTCTGTAAAAGTGTTCGAGGAATAGTGTAATTAAATTTCAGTATCATTTAATAACCATCATGTCATTGACTTTTTATTTTCTGTGCAACACAGAAGGAAAACATTTTGGAAAAAAAGTCCACACAATGAAAGTCAATAGACTATGGTCATGGTAGGCCACATTAAGAGGAACATTAAACAAGGCTGTATAAGATAGAAGTGTAGTGTGTTCAGTGGGCTGTACTGTTGTTACCAATTATTCAGCTAAAGAAAAATCAGTAACACTTTATTTCAGTAGTTCACTTTAGATATTCTACTAACTGGTAGACATAGCTGCAAATTAATTAGTTGACATGTAGCTACAAAGTTACTCATAGTT